>NC_142404.1:9373501-9673956 GCF_059441095.1 Idiotropiscis lumnitzeri | reverse complement strand
GAATGGCAGTTTATGTATTTATTAGCTCCATGCGTCCAGAGTGGGAGCCCACAGCTTCATTTTCATTTCAGAGAAATTATAATACTGCCTGGTAACCCAAGTTGCAACTCAGACAGCGCGTGTTGACAAATGCATTCCACCGCCGTTGCCCGTCGTGATCTCATCCGTCGCCCTATTTATATAACTTCTTGGGAATGCATGAAGATGCGGGAATGTCGAGAAGTCATCAGGGGCCGCAGCGTGAGTAATTTACATAACCAGTGAGGTATCATTGATCGCAGTGCAAAATCACCTATCTGGACGTAACATCAAATAGCAAAATACTGTACGTTTTACAGTGTTGCTGTTTTGAGTTCGGTCATGTGATATTCGCAAGCTGAGCCGTGATTGGTCGTGAGCTGAGCCCTGTGCAACTGTGATGTCATTTTCAGTCGACAACAAGTTGCAAAAATGGCTGTACCTTGAGCTGGATAAAAATGGGTGGATTTTGCTGATTAATTCATATTCCACAATCAGAATACCATGTTTAGAAAACAAATTATTGTCAGGAACAATTTTGAGTTGACGCCTCGTTTAAAGAAGGTAACTCATTACGCAATGTTGCAAAAGATGTTAGTTGCTCACAGTTAGCTGTGCCTAAACTCTGGACCAAGCACAAATAACATGGGAAGATTGTTAAAGGCAAGCATACTGGTAGACCAAGGAAGACATCAAAGCGACAAGACAGAAAACTTAAAGCAAGAGCTGTTCAAAACGGAAAATGCACAGCAATACAAATGAGGAACAAATTGGAGGAAACTGCAATCGATGTCCATGACCGTAACAAAGCGCCTAAAAGAAATGGTTTACAGATAGAATACTTAAACAGGGGGGGGGAATGCAAGTTACAATGGGCTAAGGAAAAGTAATCATTGACTGTGGCTATACTGGATGAAAATCATGGTTTCTGAAATCTGCATTGCATGCTGAAACTTTTCTTTGGTAGCGTTGCAATAAAATTTTTCCACATTTGATATTGGGCTGCATGTCACGAAAAGCCACAGTGAAAATGGCTGTCACTACATCTTCAATAAATGTACAAGTTTACTTTGACATTTTGGACACTTTAATTAGTGTTATCAATTGAAAAGTTATTTTTCCATAATGTGTCCACTTTCATGGAAACGGTGCTATTTCCCAAGCTGTGTGAACCGAAAGTCCCGCTGAGCATGTTTGTTGACTTTGCTGCGGCCCTCTGCGAGCCACATTCATTCTCTTCCTGCCAAAGAGCTCCATTATGCGGCATGACGCATATGTCCGCTTTCCCTCCTCACGTACGCGCAATTAGCGACGCACTTATCTCATAGGCCTCTACGGCCGACTTCCTCACAATTCTGCTTATGTGTTTGTGTTTACAGCTAATGTCGCGTAATTGTTTTTTTTTTGTAAACATCGTACGGACTTTTTTTCACACTTTAAAATAGTTCCTCATCTTGATAAAATGTCTGTGGCGTGCTTGACATACTCGAAGGATCAGGAAACCAGACATACAGTGATAGCTTGACTTATAAGCTAACTTTGCTCTGTGACTAATTTCATTTTCTTTTTTGTCAAATTAATTTTCCCCAATAAAATAAACTAAAAAACTGGTAACCAGATTCAGCCCCCCCCAAAACCACCACAATTTTTTTCAGGCCATTTTGCTGCTCTCAGCTGCAGGTTACTCTCAAATTAAACATAAAACGAACAATTAGCATCTGTGTGGCAGTGTTGCTATCTTTTAAACCAGTGGTCCCCAAAAACTCACAGGCTACAGATATGAGAAAAAAATACTTGCAGTACTTCTGTTTTATTCATAATTCGAGGAGGAAAAATGTTTTTTAAAAAATGACCAGCTGTTCTCCGTTATATTGGACTCCTGACGCATGTCAAGATGCTAATTGTCATGGCAGCATTACGTTAATATTAAAGCCACAAGCTGGCAAAATGAGTAAAAACAGTCCAGGTACAAAATCCGCGCTGTGCACGGTAGATTTTTATTCATCATTCATTTGCCTTTATTTTAGCGTGAGTCTAACCTATGAGACCAAAACATTTATGAATCATAAATCTGATATTCTATATTGCAATACATTAACACACCTGGGTTTGTTAAACAATAAATGCAAAAAGGGCCTTGGGAAAAAAAAAATCACATTTTAAATCACCATTGCAATAATGAAGAAAAAATACAAATCAATTGCATTATTTGTCTAATTCACTCAACCTAGTATGACATAACTCGTGCTCGCAATGTTATTGAGCGTGTGTTGCAACGTGCTTGTTAGTCAATGTTTGCAGCAGCGATCCTTTCACAAGTTACTAAGTAAAAAGGTCACAAGCCAAATGTACATGAGATCAGTGGCCGTGTCCAAATTAACAGGCTGCGACCTCCGAAGGCTGCTTTTTCGGCCGCATGACGTCACTTTCGGCGCGACACGACCGCGCGTGGTGTCCAAATTTACCATGGGTTATGCGGTCCATATAAGGCTACATGAGGAGGAGCCTTCTTAGGCTTCGAGGACCCAGCCTGCGAACTGGCCTTCGGAGGTCGCAGCCTGTTAATTTGGACACGGCCAGTTTGTGGTGCTCTCTGTGTGCATGGCCCCTTGCTGTCTCAGCAACGTGCTATTAACGTTAGCATCTTCTTGGTAAATTTAATTGGGGTATGTAATTGATATTGACTCGTAGCGCTCACATTGTGCTGAAGAGCCAGATCCATTCCTGTGTTGAAGTAAGATCCAGTTCAGATTCTGTCGTTATCGTCACACTTTTCATCTGCAGCAGCAACGTGTACTTTGACAATAAAGCCGTAGTGGTATTTGATTGACAGTTGAGGGGGGTGTGGTTTCGGCATATTTAGTGGACACGCCTACAACAGTCAAGAGAGTAGAGATCTGCTGGATTTTGAACAACTTTGACACCACAGTAATTTTATACACTTGCTGATTTTTCACGTATTCAAATTTTGCAGGTTTGCTAACAGCACTCAAACTAAGATGTTTACTTTCCCTTAAAAGTAATCCTCAGAATTTCCTCTCATGCACTGTCAAGACATTTGTGGTGTGCAAAGAAGGGGGTCAACGGAGTGGGGGGTAGGGCGGGGGGTTCTGCATATGATGGGGTCATCAACATCCCTGGTCCATCGATGGAAAAATGTCAGTGGTTAGCAAAATGTCTTTTGCCAAGTAATAAAACACATTGTCAACCAATAATTAATTTGCACAATCGTTTTTTTCCCAAGTTTTTTTCTTACTGATGTCATTCTTACACGCAAATCTATTATATGAGTGCCAATGTTATGCTCATAAAAGTGTCACTTTGATATTAATTGTTTATTATTCTCAAACATTTTAAAGGAAATGTTTGACTTGACTACTCTTTTAGAGTGTTGGTGTTTCGGGTCAAGCACATTGCTCTCTTCAGTAAAACAAATCAGTCATTTCAGGGGCTTTTAACGTTCCCATCTGTCAACCTACACTTTGTGATGAAGTGCAGTCACAGACCTGTAATTAGGATGCTGCATACATCAGCTCACTGTAGCACAGTAATGGGGAATGTAGGACAGCAGAACACACGCACACACGCACGCACACGCACACACAGGGGCTGTCAGCTGTGAGCGCAATGACGCACGTCGAGCCTCTGTTAATATTGCACAGCAACTCCAAGAGCATTCCTTGACAGGCATTCCTTTCCATTATGGCTGCTGCCCACTCAGCCGAGCAGCTGCGTGCCGATTTAGCTCCCCTTTGCAGATTGTCTTTCTGCGCTCTTGTTCAAGCGCCTCACCTTTCATACGTGTAACTCAAGCCGCCGCCGGCAGGCAGCTGCGCTTTTAACACACGACTGACTGTTGCCAGCTCGCATCGGGAGACATGCTTCTCAAAAGCTTCAAAACCTTCCAACTTCAAATTGTTCAAGTTTTTTTTAGGATATATACGGAAACAGACATTCTTCAAATTGTCACATTTTCATGCTAAAATTTGCGAATAAAGAGATATTTTACATATTGACCAATTGCTCCTGACCAAAAATCTCACATTTTTACAGTATTATACATTTCATGGACATCCATGCGAGACCTTGCGTGGAGGCGAAATAATTATTTTGAACGAGAATAGCGTTCCCATGCATAATGTCATTCACATTTTACAATTAACGTGTGGTGTGCCTCAAGGTTCGATTTTGGTCACATTATTGTTCAGATTGTATATTCTCCCTCCTGGCGGTATAGAAAGTATCCATCCATTATCTGTTCCGCTTTTCCTCATGAGGGTCGCGGGCGTGCTGGAGCCTACCCCAGCTGTCATCGGGCGGTAGGCGTGGAACATCCTGAACTGGTTGCCAACCAATCACAAGAACCTTTACAATACATTATCACACATGTGTCTTTTGTTGCATCACACATTCCGATCATGACACGACTATCGGAAGAGGAAACTCAGGTTCATGGCGGGGCCTCACTTGAGTCGTTTTGCAATTAAGTGACACCAGAGAGACGCCGCAAGGTTGCGAATTGAGCACGTATTGCAAGTGAAGGTATGAGTCACCATGACTTGAAGTGGTGAATACTTGTTTTGAATTTTTAATATGCAAACTTCAACTTTTTATTTTTAAGATAACACTACTGATACCAGAATAATGAACATGTTGTTTCAGTAATATTTGTTTGACAGTGTCAATTATAACTGAGCATTATTATTGTTGTATAGAGGAGAATTTGTGGTGAAGGGTGATTATGTCTATTGATTTATGTAATGTGATAATAGTTATTTACGTATTTAGGGTTTTTAAACATCCATATAACACTACATGTTTATGATAATTTTATTAAATTGAAAAAAAAAATACTTGTTTTATTTGTTATGGATTTTTTTTTCAATTAATTTTGATGCAGCTGTCCTTTACTTGAAAATATTTTATATGTGATCTTGTCCGGTTTCATTTCATGAATTTGTTTTCTTTCGGTTTTAAAACATTTTCTTATTTCTGTTTTCTTGATGTAGTTTTTTAAAACTTAATTTATTACACGTTTTATAAAAATTCTTTTCAATTAAAATATTTTTTTCTTTTCCTGTAACTTTGGGAAAAATCACATATTTAGCTTTTTTGGGATATTTTTCTAAAGCTTTTTAGAAACTTAATTTATTATATTTAAATTGCTCAGTTTAATTCATCCATCCATTATCTGAACCACTTTTCTTCACGAGTGTCGCAGGCTTGCTGGAGCCTCTCCCAGGTGTCTTCGGGCAGTAGGCGGGGTACACCCTGAACTGGTTGCCAGCCAATCGCAGGGCAGTATTTTAATTGCATTTAATTAAATGTATTGCATGTACCTTTTAAACAATTATATTTAAAATGAATTTTTATGTATTGTGCTTGAATTTTTTTTTTTTTCATGTATTCAATATATTTATTTGTGTATATATTTATATCGATTGTTGATGCACATTTTGTCTTAAAATAAATTTAATATATTTGGTATAGTTAATGGACAGTTGTTTCTAATTTTTTATTAATTTAATGTAAAAACTAAACGTTGTTTGTGCATTTTTTATGCAGCTTTTCAAACCTAATCAAAAAATATAATTCACTGTTAATTTCGGCGAACTTTATTTTTGTCTATTTTACGCAAGATTAGATTTTTATTTCTGACACCGTGCCACGCAAGTCTACTAATCACTTGCCCTGCATGGCATGGAAACCAGATTGTGTCGTAATGTTGCATTTGAATGAGCACCGCGTGCAATATTGACTGCAGGTTATAGGTTAATACGATGGTCTCGCACTAATGTGACCCAAAGTGAGGATGCACCTCCTTTGTTTAACCTGCATTGCATCGCACAAGGTCATCAAAACGTCATACGCGCTTGTGTGCAGGATGTCCATGTTGAATTGGTTTTGTTCTCCCCTAAGTGGGTCATGTGTCATGCTGGCACAACTGCCCCGAGGACAAAATGACGATGAGCATTGGCAGTAGCAAGGATGAGCGGTTTGAGCCAGAACAGTCATGGAAGCTCTTTTGGGATTTGTCGAGGTAATTATCAGACTGTGCCCAGAGATATTGAGTCTATTTTCTCCGCTGCTTATCTTTTTGTTGTCACTTTCAGCTCACAGTGTTAAAGCTCCACTTGGCAAAAAACAAGCTCCTGAGTTATTTCTTCATGAAATTCCCCTCTTGCACCCTTAAAAGTGGTAGGCTTTGAAGTTTACATATCAGCTGCACTGGGCCAAAACCACTGATTTCACAATTTGGTCAATTTCATATATTTTCACAAATATATACTATTGGTCAGTCCTCACATGCAGCTGGATGTATGTAAATACGCATTTATGTATGGATAAGTTGTATTTATTTATTTATTTATTTATTTATTTATTTATTTATTTATTTATTTATTTATTTATTTATTTATTTATTTATTTATTTATGTATTTTCTTATTTATTTATTCATTGATTTATTCATTTATTTATTTGTATGCAACTAACAATTATTTTAATAATTGATTATATAGACGATTAATCGATGAATCTGGAAAAAAAAAAGGTTTTCATTTCCATCCCTTTATTCAAAAACAGGACTGTATTTTTAATTGGCAGTGCAGAAGAAACACATTTTAATTAATTATGATTCAGTTCTGAGGTCTGTCCAAAAAAATCTGCAAACCTGTTATTTTCCAAAGTAGATGTTGCAAATGGTTGCAAATTTAGTAATTTGTAAAAACACAGAGCCTAGGATCCATTCAGAAGAGTTGGTTGACATGACTGGGGAGAGGAAAGTCTGGGCTTCCCTGCTGAAGTTGCTGCATCCGCAACCCGACCCCAGATAAGTGGTACATAATGGATGGATCCATTAATTTGATTATCAGTTCGTTGTTGATGAATGGATTAATCGCTGCTCTAATATAAATCACTTTTTGTTCAGGACCTCTAATCTCTAATATCACTAACAAGCTTTGTTTACCTGCCGGTTGAGAAGCATTACCTGTGGCTAAAGCCACACTGTGACGATTTTTTTTTTCTACTTTCTGGACCAGATGTGGCACCTCTGCGGTGATTGGTCGCAAAAATTAGGTGGTTCTTCGAGCGAAGCTGTCGAGATCCATTACGAATGCTGACTTAAGTGACCAAATATGGTTCATGTGCTGGAAAGAGTTTAACATCAATTTCTTATCACTTGGCTGCTGTATTTTAAACACATCACTCACCGCGGACAAACCCTGCCATCGTGAGCCTGTAAAAAGCGAGCACGGCTGGATGGCCGCAGCTCTCACAAGCTTTGAGCAGGAAAACCCGGTGACCTAGCTGTCTGCATGCATTGACGTAGGAGATGGAAAAAAAAATCTAATGGGGAGGATAGGGGCTCTCGGGATGGAAAATCCTGAGTCACCATCACAATTCTTCCCACACGCAAACATATGTCCCTGCAAGGCTTTAGAAGGAGAGACATTTATGTGACAGTCATAAAACTCAAGGGGCTCCACAAATGCTAATATGATATATTTAATGCTCTGTCCTCCTGTCTCTACAGAAACTCCAGATAACTTCTGTGTGTTGATGTTGATTAACGAGCACATTTTCCTAGACACACGCTTTCGCGATTTAATCGCTTGCTGTGGGGGTCACTATCATTCTTTATTGTCTTTTCCTTTTATTGTCTTATTTCCTTTTAAGTTCTGTCGTGTTCTGAGGGGCATAGATGAGATTTTTGAATACAGGGACGTATATATATATATATATATATATATATATATATATATATATATATATTGTATAACAATTATACAATTATAACATTATTAATTATAATAATAATGTATTTTGTCATATTTATTAATTGAGGGCTAAATTCAGCAACAGGTGATTTTTTCTGAAACGTCATAACTATAAAATACAACAAATGGTAAAATTCAGATTGTCTAAGCTTTGAAATGTCAAACTTAAAAACAACAACAAAAAAAACAGAATATCTGAAAAACCTGATGTGCGACCAAAAAGTTATATTTTTTTTATATACACAAAAAATGCATTTATGGACACATTTATTATGGACCAGTTCAATTATATCAATCCTCGAATATGTGTATTTCGTTCTTCATTAAAAACAGATTGAATAGCAAAACCGAGAATCACAGTTTTTGAATTTTTCCAATAACCCCAAAAATGGCGTGCTCACTTGATCTCTGTGCGCATCGTCAAGCGATCGAACAAGCCCGAGGCTATTTATATTTATCTTATTAGAAGACAAGTATCATTCTCACAAAGAAATTACGAGGAACAACAGAGAAGTCATGCTAATTGCTAAGCTAACCTATGATTGACATGTATCAATTAACACCTGAATTTACCGCTAGGGTGATCAAGAAAACTCTGGTTGGAACACCGTAAAGCAGAGAGTATCCGACTTTTTACAGCAAAAAAGCAGGCAATTTCTTAAACATCAGGATATTCATTTATAACATTTAACTGCTAACTAACATTTACCAGAACCAGAAACCAGAAATCAGATCTTCACATATAGATCAAATCTGAATTTATTGATGCAATAAACTATTGTTATGCTATTGTTGTTTCTTCTGTCCTATTTTTCGTCCATTGACTCTTTTTCTTCAGTTTGTCCTCTCTCAAACCTCCTTCTGTCTGACTGCATTTCCACTAAATAGAAACAGGATATCAAAATTTCCTGTTACACAGCAAAACTGTTGCGGCATAAAAATGCATACCAATCCACCACACCACATAATAAAACAGCGGAATAGGATATGTTAAAAATGCTAACAGATTATACCATGAATAATTCATTATTTTAGAACGGAGGTAGTATGTGTGCTGCACGTGTTGAGTAACAGTGGCTGCGGACTCCGCGGTCATGACACAGCTCTGCGAATATTGCGTAAGATGGAGCTGTGCAAGGTCACCAAAGGGGTGGAGGGAAAACAATCTGCAGACGTCAATAACCTGCAAAGTTTGCAAAGGAGAGAGAAAAGAAGCAGGCTCAGGATGCAAACAGAATGAGAATATTCAACTTCAGACTTGACGCCCGTTAATTTCTTCTTCGTGTTTGTTTCTCCCACACAGCGTCACGAGGCCCTAGCATCTCATAAAGTATTTAAAAGGTTGCACTGGCTGCTGAACTTTAGATTTCATAACAGGAAAGACGAAAATGTCCCCCGAGAGACACCTTCGGGCAACTTGCACAAGAGATGGTAATTATTTCAATGTTTACACACAAAAATCCTCAGAGAACCTGCTACTAAAAGACGGATGCTTTTTTTTTTTCATGTTTTTACAATTCATTAAGTATAAAGCACTTTGTAAAACTAAAGAGGCCCCCAATGTATAAAACATTCTCAACATAGAGCAGGCGTGGGCAAACTATGGCCCGGGGGCCACATGCAGCCCGTTAAACGTCTTAATCCGGCCCGCCGAATTTGAAAAAAATCAAATGAATAAACCTTGTTCATGTTATTTTCAAAATACTGTGATTTTATTTCAAAGACATATATATCGTTGTAATGCTTTTGTTCACTTTTTTTTAATTAAATGTATTTTTTTCTCAGATGAGGTGAGGTTACCGAAACACTTCATCCATCTGCTCCTGGTCTGGAACCTCTGTCAAATTTTAGAACCCATCGTGGACCGTCAATCAAAAGGTTTGCCCACGAGCTGTCCGCGGTGTGTGGAATGCAACACTGAGTGTGTATTAAATTGCTTTAGAACTCAAACCCTCACACTGATCTTAAAGTGACCAATTCAATTTCTGGACCTTAACCCAATAGAGCATGTATTTTACCTCATGAAGAAGAAAATGAAGAGAAAAAATCCCCAGAAACAAACAAGAATGAAAAATAGCTGCACTGAAGGCCTGGAAAAGCATTTCAAATGAAGAATACTACAGTCTGGTGACGTCGCAGGCTTGATGCACTTATTGCAAGTACGTATGTTCTTCACTTTAAGTTGATTTAATAATATCAGTTTCAATACTTTTGCTCTCTTGAAAAGTGGCTGGGCGCTATCCTGAGTTGTTGAACACATCAAGATGTCAATACCATTAAATACAAGCGGATCTTTTGTCTCCTATTCATTTTATTATCTAAAACGCAAATGTTTTCAGTAAACAAAAACAAAAAAACTTTGGCATTCCAATACTTGTGGAGGTTGTATGCCCCAAATGTTATCACTCAAACCCATCCCACATTCTTCTGAGGAACAAACCTATTTGCAAGAGATCTGTGAGGAAAATGTCAAATGTGAGAAAAGTAAGCAACAAAAAAGTTCAAAGGTTCCATCTGGCTGCTGCACACCCCTGAAGGGGATTTGTGTGACGCATGAAGACAGAATTCACACCAACACAACGATCGCACTGTCTTACATGTGTCCTTTTTATCCTTTATCTATAGTTCAATCTCATTCTCCTATCTCTCACTGTTCATAACCTATGTATGCAATTAAAAAAAAAAAAAAAAAGCATATTATCTGTTGTCTCTATCTGCTCTCTGAAAACCGGATACAGGGACAAATTTCTTGGTGTGCGTTGGTCTTAAAATAATCATTCAAGCCATTCACCCTTTTTTTCAACTGCTCTGCCTTCATCAAGTGAATTATAATGTTGTGTAAGTGTGAAAAAACGCCAAACTCATTAAATTTGGCTGCTTTACAGTGAATACGTTGTGATTTCGAACACAGTCTCTGTATTATTATTTCCAGTCAGACAAAAAGAGAGAGAGAGTGGAGCTATTTTCACCTTCTATTGAGCGACCCCCCTCCTATAATGGACGTGACAATCAAGCGCTATCAGGGCCGCCTCCAAGTGACGCAAACTCCCTGACGCGGGGTCGTGACTGCAGGTGCCACGGCTGCATGACGCTCCTCCTCCTCCTCAACCCCCCCCCACCCCCCCTCTCAATGATTTGGATAATGTTGGCCTGAGGGTGTGGGTGGTAGGAGGGGGGCTGTGATAGGACAGTGGGACAAGAGGTCTGGATGACATAAGCACCAGAAAACAGAGCGTTGACGAACTTCCTGCCTGGAGCTGAGTGCTGTGTGAATGCCGAGGTGACGTTTGTGTCACTCACAGGGACTTGTCACTCACACCAAAGTGTGTGCGCGCGCGCGCGTGTGTGAGCGCGCGTGTGCGTGCGTGCGTGCGCGGGGGTGCGCGTGCGTGTGTGTGTGCGGTGTGCGTGTGTGCGGTGTGAGAAGGTAATATCTGCTTGAGTCCTCGGTCTGATTAGAAACACAGTGAACCCATTTACATGGTGCCACTGAAGGCAACACTACGTCACAACTTCAAATGACAATTAGCTGAGGAATTCAGAGGAAGTCAAAAGAAAGCAAACTTGTCAGTGTGTAGCACATTGCGGCGTGTTGGCGCCCATATTAAGTTTTTTTTTTAAGTTTAAAAAAAATTACTTCAACCTCCAGAATCCCGCAGCCCCCACCCCTCTTTTTTTCCATCATTAGTCCCATTGTAAATACATCCCCATTGTGTTGTAATAACATAGTCTTATGTAACTCAGGTCCTGCATACAACTTTGCAAATGTACTTTTGTTTGTTGCTAGGTTGGCGTGGAAAGCCAACCGTGAGGCGTTGATACGCTGCGGAGAGAAAGAAGATCCATGCTGAGACTTCACAGGACAGCGTAGCTAAATGTCCGAAATATAACCAGTCGGGGTTTGCGTGCACATACTTGCTCTTGTCCGCTTAAACCTGTGTAAGTGGAGGAGTGGTCGCCACGATTTTTGGGATTTTGTGGATGTGATCACATGAGCTCAAGTTTGATGTCAATAAACCCAAAGGTTGGAGTAGTAATGTGCATTTGCATTTTGGTGGCGATCGGTCGCCGTTTTAGACAACCAAACTGACAATTCCAGCAAGATTACCTCGCTTGCCTTCCTGCTGTGAACTAGACGCTGAAACCGGAAAAAAATAACAATCCGAGCTCCAAAAGGGGGCGTGCCAATTTGTCGTAAATCTCCTTCAAGAATTACCTACGAACTGATCTGACCAAAATTTCGAATTCAGCATTCGTTTTCAGCGGCCATTTCACAACTCAATTCGAGTCAGCAACGATTCGTATAGACAACCCCAGTAATCATTCGCTGTTCAAGTCACATTTTAAAAATTCTATGAACTCTGCAGCAATTGACTTCAGTTTCAAATTGTAAAGATAAAGATAAAGATGTCCTTTATTAGTCAAACAATGGGGAAATTTGAGGTGTTACAGCAGCAAAGATATAGATCACACATGTCAAGATATTACATCTTCAATATGATTTCCAGCCCTTCCGATGCTAAGGTCGATGTTCTTTGCATGACGCACATTGGCATGATGCTTTATGTCCACTGACTGAGATCTTGGTCAGACTTCAAAGAGTCGCAACATTTCATTAGGATATGTGTATTTATTAAGAAACTGAGTGTTAGAGGCTTGGCACAATTCACATTGATTTGTTTGGAATGTTATTGGTAAATTAATATTATGTTATTTATAAATGTATTTTACGACCAGTCCACTCCACGGTCTGCATCAAGTGAATGAAATTGACAAGTTTTGGTCCATTTTCTCAATAAAGATTTTACTGCATTGTTCTGAATGGGAGCAACGAAATGTAGCAGAAACATCAATTGCCATGAGGGCCTACATCACATGATTCCATATGAATTCAAGATTTTTTTTTAAAAAAAAGCAAGTAATGACACTGGAGGAATTTGATCACAAGAATGTGGATTAATGTAAGAATACTGAATGGGATAGCAGCTGTTGGCTGTTGGAGTCAATACCACAGATCCTATCATACCAACTGTGCGCACTTACTCAAATTGGGCTCGTTTGTGGAGAAGAAGAAATTAAAAGAATGAGGCAATTAAGACCATAATAAGGTCAGCGGATTTGAATCGTCAATTAGCCAGCTAATGATATTTAAATAAACCTCTGCCGTGAGCATCTCTCCCACGGCGGCGTCACGCATGGACACTTTTTTGGGGGGGCGGAACGGTGTCAGGAACCAACTATTTTTATTAATAAGGCCGCAGGGTCGAGGCCGGAAGGGTATCGAGATAACGGCCGGAAGGCAGGCGACTGACCGGCAAAAATGGTCAAGTGCCCAGCTCTGATGATTTCCAACGGAGAGTTTGTAATTGTAGTACCATGGAGTGGGCGGAAGGGGGCGCGGACAAATTCCTCATTAAAAGTAGGCGTTTTTCAAGTGGTCACTTATTTTCTAATTTCTTCATGAATAGATAAAAGAAAATAACTAATTTCAGTTTACGGATAAATATATATATATATATATATATATATATATAAAAATTGAGCTTGTTAGAGAAAAATGGGCCATCTTGGATCTTGTCCTCCTTTAAGCCCTCAACATCTCTTGGCACGGAGACGACGATTTAACTTCCAGTTTCTGCAATTATTCGCAGCAGGCAAACGAGTGCGTGGAAGGCCAAGAGGGAAGCGAAATGCGTCATCCGCCTGAATTCGCAGACGCTGTTCCTCAGCATGCACGCGCACGAACGCGCGCGCACATGGGGTTGGTAGTCATCAAATGACTGCACGTGTCTGTCGTCTTCTGCTTTTCTGATGGCGTCAAAGCAGAGACTGAAAGTAAATGAGCGAGGTGGTGGAAAAAGAAAGAAAAACCCTAAGTGTCGCATCATTCACAATCGATTGTCACTGTTTGACAAATATTACAACATCTAATTATCAGATTGTGGGAGGCCGTGTCACTGTGTGAAAGCACACAGTTGTGTCAATATCACGCTTTCAGCTATGAATACTGGGTCATTTGTTCCAGCTAGACCCAGAGCAGTTAAGAATCAATCAAATACTACCAAACTATTTTCAGTTTGATGCAGTTCAGGTCATTAGTATATCAGCTAATATTGTTCAAAGGAAAGCTATGAGTCAATAAGAATGCCAGCATCACCAAGAAGCACTTTGTTCGAGTCCCTAAAACAGCATAGTTACTTAGAACCTCCTCCTCCCCCACCTCGATGGCGCACTACTCAAATGGGTCACTCGTGGCGAGTGTTCAGTACTATCATTGAACAAATGAAATTCAATTCTTAATATTCTATTAAAACTGATAAAAGAGTCTAAAAAAATATGCAGACAGATTCCAGACACCACACCTCATTACATAAAAATTTTAATGGGGTGAAAGTCATTTCAGAACAAAACAAGTTACTTACAGCCGTCACAGCTTCAATATCTGGCACCACTCAATTCTTCCTACAATACAAGCGGGAGCATACGAACTTTAAAAAAAAAAAGAAGAAAATTTAAAAAAAAAAAAAAAGAAAGAAGGGAGGGGCGACTGGTGAGAATGGTACAAGGAAGCAAATTGTCGTGGCTTGTGGTTCAGAAACGTCCTGAGCGCTCTCTGTCTCTGGAGCGGCGTCTATCGTGGTCTCGTCCACCTCCTCGGCCTCCTCTGTCCCGGTCCCTTGAGCGGGATCGCCTTTCTCTGGAACGTGACCGGGACCTGTGACGGCTACACGAACGAGGAGGGACAAATAAGCAACCACTTCCAACAGTTTGGATTGATTTATGTGCTGAGTTCTGTAGCAACACAAAGTCAAATCAGCAAAGCATCGACACCATGCATCTGGCACAAGTAATACATTTGTAAACGTACCCTCCCTTCCGGCGACGTCCATACAACTCTCTCCTCAGCTCACGTGAGATGGGCTTCAGGTGCATGAAATTGCAGAAGCCACCTCGAGTGCATTCCCTGTGGAAAGAGGAACACTCAGAGCACAGAAAACATACAAGCTGTCAGGAGGACAGCGACTTCACACACTCGAAATATATCAGTGAATAGTGGTGAATGATTATAAGGGAAGAAATAATCACAATTATTTTTGATTGAGATTGAAATCAAGATTTATAAAACAATTATGCGCTGATTTCAAGACTTTGTATTTATTCAACTGCTCAAAACTATTAGCCTATGCCCAATTAATCCCTTTATCTTGAACACTATTCTTTTTCTCAAGTACACAATGACCTTGTAAAAGTGAAAGTCTTTTTTCATCTTCATTCATAAGCATTACTCATATCTCTATCATATTCACTTCATCTTTGTCAAATTTCACAAGTCTCGGTACTTACTGGGCTAACCTGGGACCTCGGAGATTGTCATGTGGAAATGTGTGTTACATGACCAAAAAAAAGGTCATTGGTTTTATTTAATTTTTTTTACCAAAAGTGAAAACAAAATACAAACTAACTACAATGACAAATCTAAATTCATAACCCCGATGATAACTGAACAAGCCCAAAGGGGAGAGTGTGTGAGTGTGCGGTTGGTGTTACACAAATAACAAAAAAAAAAATCTTAACACACACACACTCACCCCATTTCATACTGGCGGCAGCAAGCTTCCCTGAAGTCTGTGACAGGAGAGAGCTCAGCATGGATGGGCTGCCCGTTGAACCAGCGATTGTTCAGGTCGATCACAGCCTTCTCAGCATCCTCTTCACAGCGGAACTACAAGGGAACAATCACAATGTTAAATAAATAAATACAACGGATAAAAGAAAAAGGAAGCCCAGACTCGCACCTTTACATATACGTTCCCCACAAGGTGGTCACCCAGGTTGTCGCACACGTTCATTTCCTCCACCTCGCCATACTTCTCCTCCATTTCTGTGAAGACCTCCTAAGAGGATCCCAAGGAGACATTCAGGCTCCATTTTCTGTGTACTAGAGGACTAGTTCTACTTAAAAGCAACAATGTGGAAACATCACCTCAAAAAACTCATCATAGTGCTCCTGCATTTCCATGTCACTGATGGCACCTAGTGGACAAAATGGAGAATGACAACGAGGCACATGCCAATACTTTACAGTATTTATTAAAATGATTGTAGTTATTGTACATATATATTAAGACGCTTACAGGTAAGGCCGTCCGCAGACTGCGCGCTGTTCTGAGGGTTGCGGTAAATGTTCAGGAGAGCGATGGTCTGAAAACCAATGTGCACAAATTCAGGGAGATTTATAATGATTTCAAATGGAGGCAGCCGGGCAACTTTAAATCTTTACCCTTTGTCTTAACAGTTAGACACTCAGTAGACATTAGGAACACCTGCACAATCTCATGAGAACCAATGGAAATGCCACATAAAATATTTGGTTTTCATAAAAGACTATTCTCAGTTGTTCCGAGTGCTTGCTGCCACTCCCTTTTGAAGTTGACCAGAAAGCTGAACCAAACAAAGAATTGTGTTTAACCAATGATGACAGTCCGCCAGCTTAATGCTAACAAACAATGCAAATTGCCATCGACAGGCTGGCAAAAATAGCGTCAATAATGGGATGTAAAGCTGTGTTCAATGCAGCATCAAGTTTTTTAGCACAAATGGTGGAGCAACACTTGCGGAAAGCCAATATAACAACATTCACAGGCATATATATTTTTTATATTATTGTGGTTGTAGAAATGCCCTGTATCATACACAGAGAATCATAATATTTCAACCCTGACATGAAGCTAAAAGGAAAAGAAACAGCTCAAGATGCAGCACAACTGGTCTACAATGCTGCAACTACAAGCATAATAATAGACATTTCAAATCAAATCATCACTCAGTGAAAATCATGTTTGCATACGATCTCATTAGATTATGCAGGTTTATCTGATGCAAAATTGAATTTACAGGAAATAAAAAGAGGAATTTACCTGGCTGAAAGTAGGTTTATTGTGCAATCTGGAACAGCGGTCACCATGTCGACAGGCACCAATTTTGAAATAAAAAGAGCAATTTACTCTGTAAAGAGAAACACAAGAGAAAGCCCAACATTCAGGTGAGTTAAGGACTTGCAACCCATAGAGCAGCGGTCACCAACATTCCAAAGAACGCTAGAAAAGTCCATTTCAAAATGTCATTGCAGAGATGTTGGGAAGTGTTATATTATGTATATAAACTTAAATTAATCTGTGCAAAAACACTTAACTTGTTAATGATTTCACACAATAATTAACAATGACCTAAGAAGGTCAGAAACAGATGAATATCGATATGCAACACTTTGTTTCTTAACATGTCCTGAAGTGTTTACCATTTCAATTGATTAGTGTTACAACATTCCTAGGAAATCACAACGCCCCATTACTGTTTAGCTATATTTAGAAGAGGACTTCTTTCGCAGCCTGTGGTCCTTTGGGGCTGCTCTACATCACTCTTTTCCTCTGCACTCTCCTCTGTATGCTACGGTATTTCAATGGGGTTGAGGTCTGAGGACTGAAAGGGCCCATGCACTGGAGAAGCTTGATGCGTGATCACTTTCAACAATTTTCAGTATAACGTTATGCTTCCTCAATAAAAATTGAAATTATTTTAGAATATAAGAATGGGTGCAAATAACTAATTTGTTATTTCAGAAGTGCTTATCAAATTGGCAGCACTTTATATTAATAGAATCAGTTCTCAAGATCTATCTCGCCATTTCAAAAAAGGTTGGTGACCTCTGCAACAGAACCGCAAAACAAAATTGTAAACCTAATAATAACAATTAATTACATGGATTACACAAAACCTACTGTGTAAAAAAAGGGAGGGGAATATTGTTCATTAAATCGACTGCAATAAAGTGACCACCAGCAATATGAGTAATAAATCACGTGGATTTTAGGCAACATGTTATTTCAAGAGTAAAGCTCAAATTAAAAAAAAAAATAGTAAGATCAAATTGAAATCGCTATTGGGGGAACGTGTTACGTCTGATGTGCTGTACTGCTATTCTAAGTCGTTCGAGATGCTACATAGCATGCTTCACGGCGATTTCATTCAAACAAAGACTTGACTTGAATGCAGCAGCATACATGTCGATTCCGCAAAAGCACCAATTTCGGTGACTCAATGTACTAAGGCAATAACATTTTAAGGAGTAACGTGAACTCGTGGAAGTATTCCAACACTACTCGACATGTTGGAGATGCAGGCCAAGAAATGTTAGCAGCGCGGCATTTTCTGACTAGCTAACCAACTAGCTAACGCTACACAGAGTTAGCCGCTAACGATGTAGCGCTTCTAAGGATGTACCAAAGCATACGCATAAAAGCGAAGAGCACCTGTTGCCGTTAAACTGAAAGAGTCGATTTTACTATCCGACGAATTTTTCATAAAATAGCTTACTTGTCTTTCTCCGTCCCAAAAATCGACGCCAAATACTCCGCCATCTTGGCTAGCCCGTGTGCGGTGTGCCTCACCAGCAACACCACGCTTTCGCTTAATGCCCCTTCACAATAAAAGATAGTCTTATTTTTCTCTCAAGCCAAAAATGATTGGCATCCAAAGAGAAACAATGACCTAAATGTAATCCTTCCACGTGTATTCCTGCATACTGTACTTGGTACGCAGGTTGAAACGCTTTCAAATAACAAACAAAACAATTCAACAAAATTGCCGGGGTGGTCAGTCGTGACTATTCACTCTTAAATCATTTGTATTGCATGTTCCTCACAAACACTAAATGCTCAAAGTAAAAAAAATAAAAAATAAAATACTGTATGTGGAACTGTGCATTTCTGGCTAGAATGTCTTTCAAAATAAGAGTTTTTGTGAGTATGTATAATTGAGGGACTTTGCTAAATTGTTCAACAATTTCAATTGGACATTAGCGGACGGTTAAGGCGCAATGGAAGTTATGTCAAGTGGTCTTCAAATTAAGCCATTGGAGGTAGCAGGCGAGGAATTCGGACAGTTTATGTGGAAATCTGTAAACATCCACTTACATACAACTATGTACATTTTATATAAAATTATTGGATACTTGCAATTTTAATATACAATAAATGGCATTATTTCAACTGACATATACACAAAATGTGTACCATGTAAATATCTGAGGGTATAAGGATTTACCACTTAGTCATGTTTTCCTTGTTTCTCCAAAAGCAATTTAACTGCAGTAAAGAATTAGATACAGGCGCACAGGTGAGCAAAGATAAAAATATTTATTTAGTTGATACATTTGTTCACACATGAGAAGCTCAATCGAGAAAATAAGTGAAGCTTGCATGTTCTCCTGCTTGCGTGAACTTCCTCTCTCATCTCCAAAATATGCACATTAGGTTAATTGAAGACTCTCAATGGTTGTTTGTCTGAGACTTCCACTTGACTGGTCACCCGTGCAGGGTGTACATCAGTTTGCCCGCGACCCTCATGAAGACCAGAGCATTAGGAAAGGAATGGGTGGTACCCGAAATGCATAGCTAACTTGTGGTAGATAATCACTTTTAATTTTTGGGCATATTAGCATGACATTTTTTAAAACCCACTGTCTCCTAATTTAAAATCAACAAACATTAATACTCCATTATTTTATTAATTTCAGTTTTGATGATTGTGCTCTTCTGAAATACATTATAGTTAAATTTAAATCAATAATTAAAAAAAATCACTGTTTTGCCAGATTACTCACTTTCTTTCGAGAATAATAAACTCAAATTTATAGAACACTTAACTACCACAACTGCATACAAAGTGCTAAAGTAAAAAAATAGACATAAAACAAAGGCAGTTAAAACAATTAGTAACATAAAATCCATCAACACAATAAAACACTAAAACAATGTTGAAATCTCATGCTGAGGAAAGCTAAAGAATGAAAAAGTGTTTTAAGACAAGTACAACTGTGTATCACTTGGGAAACTAAAAAAAATTATGCATGAGTATCTTGAAAAGTGATATAGACGGTATTTTGTCATTGGAACACATGCATTTATATTAAAAAATAATTTGATTTTTTTTTTAATTAGATTGATAGGTTCTATGGAAAGGTGAACTTGTTACAGTGTGCGAGCAACAGTTTTTAAATTATTGTATCATAAAGATTAAGACGTTCCTTGCCGTCCATGCTGCTTACTAAAATGCATCCTATATTGCCATAACATGATGAAAAATGACATGATATTCATTTATTAACATGAAACAAGATTTTTTCACAAAGATACGATATCACTCACTAAGCTGGGTAAAAAAATTGCCAACCTCCCTACAACAAAAATGTGCCTTTGTTTTTCCCACTCAAGTTTAAAAGTAACTTCTGTCATGCCAGTTAGTCCCCGCCCTCCTCTCTTGTGTGTGTACTGTGTTGTAGTAGTAGTTGACTAAAAAGTTCGCCTCGGATGAGAGAAATAGTCAAGCCTTGCGCCTCGAACTGATCACGTTTCAAGATTTTAAGTCCCAGGCTTCACGTTTAAGAGGTATGGTTGTTTCTGAAAAGATTGGAGTTGCTCCTAAACGAAATGGAATAAAGTCCATTTTGTTAGCTCCGCTAGTGTTCGCCGTCTTCCCGCTGTTTTGCGCTAGCTTAGCGAGCTAGCAGTCGTTAGCCTAGCGCGCAGGCCGCCCGCCTTACTGTTTCAAAAGGTAAAGTCTCCTGTGTTTGTACGAACGCCCAGCAAGCTGTGTTAGCATCATGAAGGTATAGAAGAAGGTAAATTGCTTCACGACTTTTCCAAACGGAAGTTAGCCATGTCGCTAGCGCTGTTAGCCTAGCACCCCTGCTCCAAAACACAGTGCGTAATACACGTCGCCGAATGATAAAGGATCGTTCGAACCCCTCGCCGCCTTCTATCAACCGTTAGCGTAAACCGATCGTATCATTAAAAAAAATCTCATCTCGATTTAATATCTCCGTGGACTTAATGGTGTAGCCGTAAAACGCGTGTGCTGCCCAGACGGCTCCTCTCGGAAGTCTTTCAACGAAGTAAACCTTTGCCAGGATTTCCGGCTCCTTTCCATTGCCCTATGCTGTTTTGTTTCCGTTTATTCTATTTCCGTTTCTCAAACTTTTCCCCATTCAGAGTCTAAGTGCTACTTAACGCTCCTATTATTGAAAAGTACAAAACCCCATGCGTTTCGAGAAATCGTACGCGTTTCTTGTGCTTTCGGTGGACCCGAGGTTGTGTAACGAGGACCGCCTCGCTCCCACGCGAAGACCGACAGCGCCGCTTTGCAAATGTGTTGCTAACTTTGTTCACTCTCGGCGTCAACGAGTAACTTGCTCGGCCTGACGTTTAGTTCGTGTCTTATTCATCTCCACCCTCGCAACGCGTACGTGTACATTTCGGAGGGCACTTTTTTGTTTGTTTTGTATACGATGGCCTAGCGTTTGGCCTTAAGACGCCAAAGCCTCGCCCTCGAGTGTGCTAACGTTAGCCGTTAGCAGTTGACTGTCCCAGGCGGCACAGTACTATAGAAGTAGTGGAGGCTGACACGGCCACCTCGGATTTCACACATTTCACCCAATCATAACCTTTCCAACACACTATGAATACATAAACCACTTTCATCTACTTTAAGAGCAAAGACCTTCATAAAAAATACCGTCTTTATGATCAAAGACGATTTAAGAGGTTGACCAATATCATTCAACAGATAGCTGAGACAGCCATGTTTGGAAGTCACAGTTTTAATATAGTTAATAATGGTTTAACATTTTAGGACATAATAGTAACTCAATGCAGATGTAATCTTGTCAAAAAGATTTCAAAAATTTGTTTCGGAACAATGATAAACAATGTTAAAATATTTTTTACCACATATTTGTTGATAGAGCAGACTAATGGAGCAAATGTTGGTAGCTCATAGAAATACACTTATTGCGTAATGGTGAAGACAAAAAAAAATGCATCGGCTATGAAGACAAACTTCATAGCTACCATGTGGGTTGTACAGTTAATGTGTTGCCCTTCAAACTCTGCTTATACATGTGCATAAATGATCCTTACTACTCATTAAATCCATTACACTGTATACAATCACAATATTAAAAAGACATGCAATTGTTTTGACACTTGCACAAAATCATAAATCAAAATTAACGCCATTATTTTGCAATTTGTATTTTTTTAAATTATTGTTTTTATGTATTTGCTAAATGGAAGATTCCTGCCACATCGTGGCACTTTGAGATTTCATATCCTGCTGTTTGACATGAGGCCCCCTTCATTGGCATTAATGGGGAGAAAGCAGTTTGAGTGACACTGCAAGACCTTTTGTATAATAATCAAAACATTCAACTCTTTAAATACCTAGGTGTGTTTTTTTTTTGTTTTGTTTTTTTCATGGAAAATGCATGCTGGGCAATAGGGGGAATATGTCACGGGTAATAAAGGATACATTTGTATGGACTGACAACAAGGTTGAATTTCTGCTTTGCAGCACAAAATATCTGACACAGTGGTTTACAATTATTGTAGTTGTTGGTTAGTACTCAAGACGCCAGATCTGTGACAATGGCTTCATCGTCCCAGATAACCTATTTGTGTTGTCCATACAAACATGTAAGGGCAGCAATTTTAAATTTCTTCACTCTGGGACCTGTTTTTTTTTTCTTAAAAATGGGTCCTTGTCGACAAAATGTAGAAACAACAAATAACCTTTGCGGATGTACTCAAACTGGCTTTCGTGTGGCCAGAATTAAGATGTACCCATACAAATTTCCTATAACTATTAGAATTGCTGCCAGCAACAAGCCACACTGATATCAAGTAAAAAAGTCTATCCAACACAAAATATTTTAATAAGTCCCTTTACTCTCCACTTTCCTGCAGTTTGCCACTCTTTTTTGAGCGACAATGTCCAAGGGTGGAGCCGACGAAATGATAGAGATCGAGATTGATGAACGGGACAAACAAGCATGCTTGGAGGAAGGGTGAGCACACTTGAATTTCTTTCCAGTCATTTTCGGCCGTTGTCACTTCACTGTTAAAATTTGACCCCTCTTGTCTTGCTAGGACCATTGAGGAACAGACCATCATGGCGGCGGATCTGATTCAGCAAGACATCGACATCAATGAGCCGGTCGGCAATTTGAAGAAGCTGTTGGAGCCTCGTCTCCAAATGTCACTGGATTCATACGAAATATGCTTGCAGGACATTCAGGTAACGCCACATATTTAACTCCTCATTTTAGATTGGTCGCTCTAATGGCTGCTGTAAAAAAAAAAAAAAAAAAGACCAGAAAGAGATGAAAATACTTTAGTTCTACCACTGCCTCCAAATTGTAAACAACATTGGACGCCTAATACAGTGGGATTTCTTGTGTTGAGTTCTGCTGTATCTACTGTGTTGTCAGTTGTGAAGGGGCTCATCTGTTCTTTTCTTCTTTGTAGTTGCACCCGGATCACAGCCTCTTTGACCAGGGTGTCAAAACAGATGGCACAGTGCAGGTCAGCCTACAGCTCATCACCAAACCAGGTAACGATCGGACCACAACCTTCAAAGTCCCACAGCACCAAAAGCAAAAGCCAAACTCAGCGTTATACTTTTGCGCCATGATCTAGGCGACGAGAAGCTAAACATTTTGGAGATCGTGAAGCCCGTCGAGACAGTGGAAGTGGTGATCGACCCGGACGCGTCGGGTGAGGAGGGAACCCTGGTGGATGAGGGTCAGCTCATCGCCGTGGAGCGATCTGGCCTATCCGACGAGACCTCGGAGCAGGTGACGCGCTGGGCCGCTGCACTGGAAGGCTACCGAAAGGAGCAAGTCCGACTCGGCATACCATATGGTGAGGAATGAGAGCGCTCTGAGGAAGGCAGACTGTACCTCTCCCAAGGCCAAACAATTAACACCTGTTTGTGATCAATTGCATCTTTCCTCGTAATACTGCTTATGTTGTGAGACAGTCAGTGTTGAGGTACTTCATGCAAATATAGTATTGAAGTCAGAATTTTGGTACTGTGACAATCCTACTAACGGTATTCACTCTCTTAATTTTCTTTTTTAGACCCTGTCCTTTGGACAGCCGACCAGGCGATCCACTGGGCTGTGTGGGTGATGAAAGAATTCAACATTGATGAAATGGAAATCGGGAGCATTCACATCCCCGGTCGAAACCTCTGCGCATTTAGCCAAGAAGAGTTCCTCCAGAAAGTGCCCAATGGAGAGATCCTCTGGAGCCATCTGGAACTTTTACGCAAATGTAAGTCATGATTCCGTTCATTTGGCTGGGGACGTATCCTGATGTTCATATTTTGAATTTCAGATGTTTTGGCGAGCCAGGACCAGTCCGGAGGGGACGCCACAGTAACCATTGATCAACGTAAGATGAGACTTTGTCTAAAACCAATAGGAAGATTATTCCACTGCTGGTTTGTTCTGATAAGCGTACAATTCGATCCGTGGCTGTTCAGCTGTGCAGATAATCCCGGCCCAAGTCAGCACACCCACGGCCATTAAAGTGTTGAAGCAGAACCGCGGAACCAGAACGCCCCGCATTTCCGGAGAGGAGCGCAGTTCTCCCGGCAATCGCACAGGTTGGGTCAGCCCCACACAAGCGCAATTACACCCAAATTTAATACTAATCTACTCTCATACTGCTATTATTACTACTCGGATAGAATTTGTCTTTACTTCCCTTAACACTAATGGCAAATCTGAATTGTCATACGAGTGTAGAATGGAGTTAGCCGCCCTATTGTTTTTAAAAAAAAGTAGGATGTGTGAATGAGTGGGTTCAAAGAATCTCTTCATGTTTAGGCTAAACACATCTGAGGTTGTGGTGTGTGTATAATGATGTCAGCCAGGACAGAAAGACAAGTACCATTTAAATCACTACTTCTGAGATGGCATCACTCAAAAAGAATTGCGCCAATTGCTCAAGGAAAAAAAGACAAGTTGAAACCAACACAGAAGACATGACGCAAATGAAAAAATGAACTGCTCCTCTGTGACAGGCAACAACGGTCAAATCCAGCTGTGGCAGTTCCTGTTGGAGCTGCTGACTGACAAAGACGCCAGGGACTGCATTTCCTGGGTGGGCGAGGAGGGCGAGTTCAAACTCAACCAGCCCGAGCTAGTGGCACAAAAGTGGGGCCAGCGGAAGAACAAGCCCACGATGAACTACGAGAAACTCAGCAGAGCTCTCAGGTACGCTTGTACTGCAGTATTGCTTGTGTGCACATTGAGCTGCTCGATTATGGAAAAAAATATAAATCAGGATTATTTTTGTAAAATTGAAATCAAATCAAAAATGATGATTTTGGGGGGTACAAAATTGTTACAAATGTATAGATGGAAACGATATTAAGACAAATCAAGTTTATTTTTTCTTGAAATTAAAAAAGGTGCCATTGTATAAATGCTGAGTATGGTTTCCTTGTATAAAAAAACAGTGCATTGAAGTTTACTTGCCATAGAACTCTAACATCCAATAAAAATTTGAATAGAATGCCCACAAAAAAGCAGGCAGCATATGCGGATTTAACGAAAGAGACAAAACGAAGAACATTGTGGCAAAGCTGCCGTGATATTTGTCGGAAAATATGCAATATGCTGAGTCATCTTCACTCACTGCTTCTTGCAGGTATTACTACGACGGCGACATGATCAGCAAGGTGCAGGGCAAGCGCTTCGTCTACAAGTTTGTGTGCGACCTGCGGACCCTGATTGGTTATAGCGCCGCAGAGCTCAACAGCCTGGTGGCGGAGTGTGAGCAGAAGAAGATGTCGCGGGTGCAAGTGCATGGCATCGGGCAGCCCATCACCACAGTGACGCTCGCCACCACGCTAGACAAAGACAGCTGAAGGACAAGGGAGGCTTGAACCCATGAACTGCCCCAATGAACTTTGCTGACAGCCGAGTGGATGAACACTTTATTTCAGCTTTTTTGGTTTTGTTATAAGTGGTCAGAGGTTACATATGAGACATGGCATCAAGTGAACGCTTTGAATGTGACTGAAATAATGTCTTCCCGGTCTGTAGCGATGATCTATGTGTATATGTATATTTACATTTGGATACGTATAACAGTACACACACCGTATTTTTGGGAGTATTAATCACGTCAGTCCAAAAATGCATCATGAAGCCACACTGGCGCATTTTGGGGGAGGCATTTTACAGAAAAAAAAAAATCGAGACCAAGAGCAGTGAAGGAGGGGCTGTTGGGGCACAAAAACTTTGTGGACAGCTACAGCCTCTAATGGCAACGGGCCTAAGAGCACTACATCGACTTCTGGTGTCACACTGTCGCCATCTCCTGGTCATAATGTGAAATGCAGCCGCTAACAACTTCTTGGAATCCAAAACAAATTGTAATTAATTTTCTAATGCATTTTTTTGTTTCCCTTTTCTTTACACTGCTGTTTGCGTTTACAATATCATGACCAAAAAGTACCTTTTTCAACAAGGATTCCCCACACAAAGGCTTTCTATCCATAAAAAATAATTTGTTGTAAAATTCCCCCTTTTTTTACAGAATAAAAAAACCCTCCAGGTTTGTAAGATCACCTATAGTTTTATTTTAAAAAAAAAAATGTTCATTCCAGGCCTACCAGACATGTTACTGTCTACAAAAGTCATGTAGGTCATACAAAATAACTAAATATGTATTTTTTTACATTAGTTAATAATAAACTGAATATATATATATTCATGAGACACGGGGAAGTAAAAAAAATGTAGGTGATTAATTTTAAACATTTAAATTGGAGGTATATATGGAAAAATGTGAAAAAAATCATTTAATGATGGGTGAGAAATATGTTGAGAAAATTGTAGAACATTTCCTGAAAATGTTCAATATTTTGATATGATGCAATCATCAAATTCTGACTCCATGCCATTCAATATTATTGTCCATCACTGAGAAATGTCTACATGTTTCAGAGGGTCACATATTAAAAGTAAAACAGCCACACAAGGAGGTCAGTATAGTTTAATTCAAGTATAATTCAGAAGGCACAGCAGACTTGTCGAGGACATTTCTTGACTCCGCCTAAACTTGACATTAAAACTTGAGCATTGGCATATGTGGTTTATAGTCAGTCAGGAGCGACACCATCAAACCCTACAAAGAGTGAGACGTTAAACTGGGATAATCAAACTGCCACCAGGCTGTTATTGTTAATTTAAATATTATTAGCCAATCACTCAAAAATCCACCCATACTTTTCCTCACCATTATCGTCCACTTCCGATTCTCTGCCTCAGGGAAGACGAGGGAACGAGACGAGTAGAAAACGTCATCGTCCACCTCCTCCTTCTTGCGAGGAAGACAGTGCAAGAAAGTCCAGTCATCCCGAGCTAGACTCCCTGTCTGCAGATGACACACAGGGTGCACGAGTTGACAAAACAAAAGTTAAACTAAATGCTTTGTTTGAAAGAGGAAATAAAACAGCCATGTTTATCTCACCTGCATGGTAATCTGGTAACCACGGAAATCTTGAAGTCTCTTTCGCTTCTCCTCCTCCTGCCCCATGCTCACCCAGGTGTCAGTCACCAAAACATCGCTGTGGCGAGCCGCCTCTGTCGGCTCGGAAGTCAGCACAAGCTGGGTACTGTGCTGAAATAGAAATAAATGTTTGGAAGGAACCTTAAAAAAAAAAAAAGGAGCTACACCTTTTTCGAGAGTCTCTCGGCCTCTTCAATTATGTTCCGTTCTGGCTCATAACCCTGAAAAAAAAAATAAGAATCAGAATTCAATTTACTATTTAATGCAAACTGCATACCTCACAGTATGTTTTATAGTGGTTAACTTTTTTTTTTTTTTTTTACACTCGTAACTATTGCTTTAAACACTGCCTAAATTTAATAAAAGTTTTATGATAAAAGAACCGATTATTCTGAATTCAACCAGTGTTCCACAACCGCTTGTATTCAGCCTTTTTGGCTTTGCACAAAGCAAACATGCAAAACAATAAATCCAGTACCTTGGGGGTAGCAACCTTCAAGTGCACTCCCAATTTTGGTGCAGCCATCATAAACGAGTGCAGGACATTGTTCCCATCTCCAATCCAGCTCACTGTAAGTCCAGCGAGGGACCCATAATGCTCCTGCAGGTCGACATTGACGTAGAAGCTGATTTAGGTAAAAGTTGATTTTAGATTAGAGGCGGGATTCGA
Source organism: Idiotropiscis lumnitzeri (assembly GCF_059441095.1). Lineage (NCBI taxonomy): Eukaryota > Metazoa > Chordata > Actinopteri > Syngnathiformes > Syngnathidae > Idiotropiscis > Idiotropiscis lumnitzeri. Next base: position 9,646,064 of record NC_142404.1, on the reverse strand, counting down.
AGGCACCTGCAAGGTCAAGAAGTCGGCCAGAATCTGGATTGGGTGGTAGAGGTCTGACAGTCCATTAATGACAGGAATGGAACACTCCTTATCCAATTCCTCAAGTGTGGAGTGACTGTGCACCCGAGCTAAGATTATGTCACACATTCCTGATAAAACCCTGTGGTCGGAAACAATAGCAAAGGAAGTGAAGAAATAAATAACATCATCACGATGGGAAAAGCAAAGAAGCTGTTAAAGTCATCCATTCAATTGCCATTGCCAACATGACAATTTTGAAGTTTGTTGAAATGCATGAGAAAATGTATGAATCTAATTTGAGTCACATGAGTATTTGGGCATTCGTTTTTCACCAATGCAAGAGAGGTTTGTTGAAATGTATGAGAAAGCTCTAAAGATGCTGTTAAAAATTATTTAGAGAAAAATGAGAAAATGTTCCTCAAAAATGTGTTACAAATTAATCAAAAAGATGTAATCTATGGAAAATCAAAATGAATCAAATGGCAGGAATTTATGTGAGACATATTTACTAAGTGTCAAATTTGTAAGGCTAAAGAATTACAAATGTATTCAAAACAAATGACAATTTTCAGAAAATTGCGTCAGCAATACCTCAGCAAAACTATGAGAAACCCGTGAAAAAATAAATGTGTGAGAAATTCCGGCCATTTTCTGACAAGTATGTGACCAATCGATAAGATAAAAAAAGTGTTTGAAATAAACGAACAATGTGTGGCAAACCTTTTGAATTTTTTTTTGGAATAAATAGTAAAATTACATATCATTTTTTAATCTGATGACAGCATACGAGTGGTACTAACCTCGCAGTGTCAGTGCAACTCTCATTCACACCCAGATGGATGTCTTGGGCTGTGAGGAAACAAGGATGTCCACCCAGCAAAGCGAAGCCTACAATCATAATAAAACATATTCAACCTTGATGTATTTATTTTTTGTTTTAGAAGCTTGCATTGCACTACATCATAGTGAGAGCAGTTTCTAATATGTTTGACCCTCTTTTGTAGCTATCTTAAATCACTGCAAGCACAAAAAACGAGAACAGTGGCAAAGCTTTTCTTTTACAGAATGTGCATGTGTGCTTCCTGTTCAGCAGTACTTTTGTGTCCGGCAATGCTGAGCAGACTATTTAAGCAGCATCAGTGTGTGATTTGTTGTTTTAGTGACACCAATGTGTGAACGGTTGCTCAGTTAGGGGGGAGGGGGCGAGGGGGGAGGGGGCGGGGGGGGGGGGGGGTCATGAATGGGAGGACACCTGTTTCTGTGGACATTCTTGTTCTGGTGCTCCTCTTCTCAAATATCATTGCGATTGACTTCCCTTGCAGAAGTGGGAGATACTATAAATAGAAAGGAGAGAAGACGTGTTCCTTAAATGCACCACCACGTGTGCGACATTGTAACAAAAGCAAGTGCGTACATTCGGACCTGTTTTTCATGCTTGAAGCGGTGTTTTAAATCAGCAGAAACCCACAATAGCTTCTTGATTTCTTCTGAAGTGAATTCTTTTAGTGTCAGACAGCTGCGACCTTTCAAACTCACACTGCAATTCACTACATCACCACCCCTGGGAAAGGTAGGCAAAGTGTATTGGGCTCGAATAATGATCATTTATTTCACACACATACACGCGCACACACACACTCGTATACACGGAGTTCTTACCTAAATCCACGCAAAAGTGTGTTTTTAAAGTTCCTCGAACATCGAGAAAGGAAACTTTTACAGGCAAAGTGTTTAAAATACATTGCAAAACTACCAGATGTGGGAGTGGTGGTGCTGTAGACTGATTCATGGGCAGGGAGAGAACCCCTCTCCTGAAAAGTGGGTGTGGCTTCGTGATTTTTTGTGTGTGGTTGACGACTAAAAAAATCATTACAATTACAATACAAATCAAACATTTACAAGGTTTAAAATACTAAATCTTTGTTTCAATTCGATTTCAGCCTTTTATTTTTAAAAGATTATCCCCAAATTGTCTTTATTTTCCTCCAAAAAAGAGTCACTCTCGATTGGTTACAATGGCTGATCATGGGAAATGTGTACTCTTAATTTCACTTATTTTCTTTTCTTACTTTGCTTTACTCGAATAAATAAATAAATAAATGAATAATTAAATAATAATCATTAGATTATCAATATACTTTTCTGGGTCATTTTTGAAAATTTCAGAAATTAGAAATGCTAAAAAAGGCACTAAATGAGAATATGCCAGTTGCTTTTGATTCAACCTTTGCAGATTGCCATGACTTGTTTTACTGAGAACAGACGTAAAAACAGAAATGAACGTTTTAGCAAGCTCTTCATTAGATACACTTGTACATTTCAATGGCAGTTTTAAAGAATTATTATTATTTTTGTTCCTAAAACGGGTCGAAAACAGGGATTCGTTGTAACGGGGCGCTCCTTTGGCATTTTCCATCCAGAAGGGGGCAGTGTTGCACCAAAAAGAAAAGAAAAGAAAAGCAGGGCTTAATGTTGCCTGTAATGTACTGCCTGCTGTTTTCGAGGGAGGTTCGGTCCATCCATTTGAAGAGATGGAGCTCAGCGTCCCGCTAACACCAACCACTCATCATTATCGTTATCATTATACCTCATGAAGGGAGCACTTTAGAAGGCTGCCAGACAAGGGGAGATAGCTGTTATTTTTGTTCATAGAGCCCACGGTTTCTTATATTACAAGAGAACCTTTAAAGTCGACTGTATTACTCAGTAAATAAAAACGTGGTTTCAGATTTTTGATTTTTTTTTAAACCCGAGCAGTTTGACATTGGAACAGATTACAGTACACACTACACATTCGCGGGTCGTCAATTGTGACGTCACCCGTACGTTCACAGATTTATTTTTTTAGGGGGTGGAGAATCTATCCTCTATGTTTTCGCTGAAAAACTCATCTAGTTTCTATTTTTGTGCTCAGGTTTAAGCCATGTTTAATGTAAAATATTAATTTGGGACTAACTTGTATCAAGGAACTATGTTGAAGTGAGGAGACAAGTTTAGTCAAATAGAAAAACTGCTTTGCCACCATATTATGGCATCTATGGGCAATTGTCAATCTTTTTGGGTGGGTGTCAGAATTTGCCACTGCATTTTTTTTTAAACATTTTGTGTGCTCCACAGCAGGAAGCTTCCAACAGTAACCTCTCACAAGAGAAAGTTTTCCAGGAAATGTGCATATCTCAGCATACAGTACATGCTTTATAGCTTTTTCCACTATGGGTAATACTTCGCTTTAACTGAATTTGGTCTTTTCAGCCTTATGTTGCTGCTCTTTCCTCTGCCAAGATTTAGCTAGGACTGAGCACACACACAAGCCAGACACACCATGTACTGGAAGTCATCTGGAGTCATGCCACCTCCCGTCAGTTTGCATGCTTGCTCAGTGATGAGTCAGGCTGTGAAAGCGTCTTTAGATGTGTCACATTGTGACACTCAGTAACCCCTCATGACCTGGCTGTGGTGTTAAACAACCATATTTTACTCAGTGTTTGGAATTGGAAAGTGTCTGAGTGCACAGTAAGAGCAATATACTGTATATTGCGTGTCTTCGTTTTGGGCATTGTGGGGTATACCCCAGTCACCAGTCTGAGCCAGTCACACGCTCCATACGTACATACAGGTGCAGACAAACCAGAATTCACACTCATATTCAAACTTGTGGACAATTTAAATGTTATGCACAGCCATCTGAGAAGAGCAACCATCTTGTTTTCCGAGTCTTCAGGGAACCCAGCATGCATGTTTTTGGAATGTGGGAGGAAAACGGGTAAAATCCACACAAGACAAGGTTTGTACTCTGAACAGCTGTGAGGCAGAAGTGCTGACCACAATTGCAACATGAGCTATAATATGATTTATCAACGGAACACACAGTGATAATGTTTGAATGTTGCCTGGTGTAACATGCCCCCCTGCCCACATAAACACCAATGAAAAACACATACCCTATATCTGTTTTTTAAAAAAGGTCACTGGTATCAAGTCAAATCTTTGTACCTCAACACTTTTCACTTTTCCGCATAATCCCCAAAACAGCACGTTTGTTCAACCTTTGACATAGCATTTTCCAAGACAGCAAAGCCTTTTATGACACTTAAGATTTGTTAAATAAACAAATAACACACACACACACACCCCTACACACCCCCGCACACGCACACATACACACGCACGCACACCCCCACACACACATGCGGACTGACCAATAGTATAGATTTGTGAAAAAAAATAAAATAAATTCACAAAATTGTGACATAGGTGGTTCAGCCCCAACGTTGGCGTTATAATGCATTTGAAATGAATAAGGATAAAGTAACAGCAAAAAAGCCCTCTTTCAGACGAGGATTTGGATATTATCCCTTGGGATTAAGTTCTGTGTTGGGGGTTCCATTGTATTTGTTTTAGTAACTTTTTTTTCATCCAAAAGTGTCAAAACAGCGATGCATATAACTGAATTCAAACTCATAAATGCTCCAAAATAGCAAAATGAAATAATGAGCGTGAGGTTCACTGAAAAGACAGTTCCAGCAAAAATCAAAATTCCCAGAAAGCCACACAAACCGAGCTCCACCATAATAAAAGACTCACACAATGATGTGACGGCGGGCCAGGATGGAGGAAACTCAATAAAAACCTTTTCAATACGCAAACGCTGTTTTGAAGGCCTCTAAAGTGAGAGATACTGTCAAGTCCTCTGTGGGAGAGGAAGGTGACCGCTGACTCAGGCCGACGGCAACAAATGATCCGCTCGTGGTAAACCAAGGGAAAAAAACCCACCACGCATCTCACCATTAGCTGTGGGGGAAAATAAAACGTATTTCTGTAAAAGACGAAGTCGAAGCACAAAAAACAAAGGAGAAGGTTTTCTGTATTTCTGTAGCGATGTCGTGTGCGACAAAATTATACTCCAGTCCTATAGGTGGCAGTATTTCACGTTATAAAATGAGTGTTGCTTTTTCACCAGCAATGTCATGTTCTGGATCTGATCGGTCACTGCCCCACTCTTCCACAATGCAAGTTGACTGTAACATACGACACCTTTATCCAGTATTTACTTGGTAACTGACCAATAAACGGAAAAAAAAATGCATGGAAGTGGTTTGAAGCCATGTAATTACAGAACATTTGAGCCTGCTCACATTTGCTGACAAGACAAAAATCAACTTAAATGCTTTCCTGTGGTAACTTGCCCTCGTTATTCAAAGTCTGCAGTGAACATGCAGTAAAGCCTGTTCACTTGATAGCATCTTTGCTGTTACACAAATTCTTTTGTTTGTCGCAACTACCATGGAAAATCAAAAAAGGCTTGGTGTCATATGATGTTTCTTTTTTGAGCGCAGTATTAAGGCCACTCTAGAAAAAAAAGAATTATGGTTGTAATCTTATGAGGATTAAAGTTTCATTTTTCATTTCAAGAAAAAGTTTAGAAATATCACATATTTAAAAAAAAAAAAGTAGTGTATTTTTAAGGAAAAAGAAATATTTTTTGAGGCGATCAATACTAAATAATAAAAATATTTCACTTTTTTTCCTTGAAAATTTACACTTTTTAGACAGATTTTACCCTTGGGGATTTTTTTTTTTAAATATACAACTTTCCCTAAAAATATAAAATTGTGGCTTTAAAAACACAAAACAAAATGCTTAAAGGGTTGGATATAAACAGTGGCATAAAGCAGCCTGAATAGTTTATCATACACAAAAATGTCCTTCATTGCTTAGCAGAAGGTGCCTGTTACAGTTTAGTCGTATTTTTGACTGCATAGCATATTACAGAAAATATACTAATCATAAAAGAGATCTCATTTATTCCTCTCTATTCTGTGTTTTAGATTAGAGCTGCAATATTTCCTAGCTGCTAGTCTCATAAGAGCTATATTCAAATGTTTAAAAAGGTTGTGTTGAGGGAGGCAAATGGTGGCCACATCACAACTCCTCCTCCTCCTCTTCTTCCTCCTCCACACACCCCCATTCCAGAATAACTACACATCTTTATGTGTTTTATGAGTTTTTTTTGTTTGTTTTTTTTTTAATTGCAGACAGCCGAGGGCACATTTGCAATCATGCTCTCTAATCAACATCTTGATATGTCACACCTGTGAGGTGGATGGGCTATCTTGGCAAAGGATAGATGCTCCCTAACACACTTTTAAGATTTTTTCTTTTTGGAAATAGACATTTTGTCAAATCATGAAAAATGGATCGGAACACAAACGTGTAGATAGATGGAGTATATTAAAGGGACATTTCATTGACGTTATCATTGGTACTTATATAATAGGTTTGCTTATAAGGATTACAACAGCTCTAAAATAAGCTTGCTTGTGAAAAATATGCCATCTTGGGTCTTGTCCTCTTTTAATATAATGAATAAACTCATTATGTGCAGTGTTGAACATATTTATGTATGTATTGCATAATATATTCAGAATAGCTCTCTTAGTTACATGTTTGAAAAAGCCACATGTGAACGCTCATCGCATAGATTAAATACTTTGTCACATCATTAAAAAAAAAAAGAAAACTGTAGCATATGCCCCTCCGAACACTTGATAAAAGGTGAAACGGCCCCCGATAGGAAAAAGGTTGGTCTGGTTGACTTTAAGAGGTGATGAAGAGTCCATGTTATTTTAAGGCACTCTCTCGGGGTGAGCCACACTGTGTTCCCTTGTTTGTGGAACGAAGAGGCGGGCCTTTTTTTTTTTCTTTGGGAAAAGGAGGAATGCGCTGGAAGTTTTCCTGCAGGAGATATTCACAAGTTGAGGAGCGTCTTTCCTATCCTGTCCCCCCTCGTCTGCCTTCTCAGCATGGGCATGTGGTCTCTGCTGCTGCTGTGTGTCCACATCTGCTTTTGCTCTGCATATGAAGGTAAGACCTGACTAGTCCTTTCTTTTTATTCCCCCCCCCCCCCAAAATGATTGCCCTATTTTTTTTTTTTTTGTACTCCAAAGACAACCCTGCTGCTGCTGCAGCTGTCTCGTCTCTAAGGACGGGATGGCTTGTGCTTATAGGCCGGATTCTCTCAAGTCAAAGGCTGTTAGATCTTATGTCCTGGATTTTGTGGGTCAAGCCACTTTTTTTTTTTTAGTTGCATGTACGTGGAGGGGGTTGTGGAACGGGGGGAGTGCAGTGTGTGTGCGGGGGGGAGTTGACAACTCGGCGATTTTCCCTTTTCGACTGCCAGTGAGGCCAGCGTTAATGGCCACTTAATGCATGTCTACACACACACACACACAGCACACGGTATCTAATGAGTCCAGCCGGACTTTTGGAGCCAAGCCGTGTGCAGCCAGACTGGCTTCAAAGTTACGCTTGCTGGATGGTAATCACACATGCTGAAACATGAACACAAGCGACTGCATTACACATTCACCCTGAAAATGTCAAGAAGACTTGGCGCTGGTCTGCTCTGTGAGTGCGGTTGTGCAGTTTATTTTACAGGGGTGTGCTTGTGTTTGCTCAGGTGGTTCTTGTACATCTGCTGCGTGTATATTGAATGCAGCATTTAAAGCTCCCATACCGTACCAAATTTTCACAAATTTGTCTTTCTATTATATCCTATTGGAAGCCTGTTGTTTTGCGTTGTTGAAAGTTATTATGGATGGTGGGGATGAAACGGTTAATTGAATGATTCAAATAATTTGATTAAAGAAAAATTGAACCAAAATTTCGGCTTCGAAGCTTCACAAGGATAATTTCTTTCACATGGATTAATACTAATAAAGAATGTACTCAGGTTAAAAAACGAGTTCCGTTGCTACGCTGGCAATGTAACCTGAATTTCTGCTTTAGTTCCCGCTAAATCTTGAATTAAATATCCGATGTTCGAACAGTATGCACGCTGGCTAACATCCATCCATCCAGTATCGAAGCCTCTTCTCCTCACGAGGGTCGCAGGGGGTGCGGGAGCCTATCCCAGCTGTCTCCGGGCAGTAGGCAGGGTACACCCAGAACTGGTTGCCAGCCAATCACAGGGCACAAAAACACAAACAACCATCCGCACTCACAATCAACCTGTCATGCATGTTTTGGGAATGTGGGAGAAAACCAGAGTTCCCCGGAGGAAACCCACACAGGAACAGGGAGAACATGCAAAGTCCACACAGGAAGGCCGGAGCCAGAATCCAACCCGGCACCTCTGCTCTGCGCTGTGAGGCCATCGTGCTAACCAGTCGGCTAGCGGGCCGTCCATTTTGCAAACAGTTAGCCAGTTAAAGGAACACATGATTGATGTTAACAAAGGGTCAAAAAATTCACCGCCTTAAAAGACTCTGTTGTGATATATATATATATTTTTTTTGTGATGAGATTTACGACAAATTGGCACGCCCCCTTTTGGATCTTGGCTCGTTATGTTTTTCCATCTCAGCTGTCGACATCATAGCAGGGAGGCAAGGTTATATTGCTTGCTTAGTCAGTTCTGTTTTCTAAAACGGCGACCAATCACCACCAAAATTCCAATCCACATTATTACTCTTGTCCACTTCAACCTGTCAAAGTATAAAAGTGTCCACAAAATGTAAAAAAAAAAATACTGTGCCGATTTTTCTAAAAATGCAGCGGTTAGGCTAAATCATATTATTAATTAAATAATCATCTTACTGTTAGTAGAGTAACCTCAGAAGGAATTGATAGCTAAAAAAAAATTCTCCTCTGTCATATGCCATAAGTGCATGTTAACATTTCAAAGACGAGCATTCGCTTAAAGGCAGTTTGTGTTGCGAGCCCACCGAGAGGAGCTAATTGGAAATCAGTCTCGGTAATTGAACGTTTTTGTGATTCCCCGAGGTTTGTCGGGAAGATGAGCTTTTATGCCGCCTCCGCTGAAAACACTTTTGACTTCCCCTTCCATCTTTCTGGGAAAAAGAAGCAGTCTGAAGTTAAATAGAACTCAAATATGAAAAGGATGGCAAAGGCAACGAGACCTGACTTGAACACGGTGACACTCTCGTTAGCTGTGAGATGTGTCATACGTCTCGTTGGACATATTTTCACGTGCCAGTCAGGATAAAACATTCGTGTGGTCCTGCTATCCTGACATCCTCTCAGTCATTGCTCGCTTACTAACATTCGCACTTCATCATCTCGTGTTGAGAATCACTTTATTTACTTTTGTATAATCCCACTGCTTGTCTTGAGCTCTTGTTTCCATGTCAGAGTTGCGGATCAAGCTTCACTGATGTCACATGAATTTCACAGTCAAGTTAGGCACTTTGGCTCTGGGTGACATTTTCCACTCATTAAGATGGCGGACTTCCACGACACAAAGTAATGTTGTAAAATACACAACATGGAATTCTATTACTTTTATGTTTAAGTTTTGCAGTAAATGTCGAAAGGCAGTGGTAAAAAAAAAGGATTCATACAAAGACTTGGCTGCCTTTTAAAGAATTGTTCTTTCACTGCCAAACTGCTTGTTGTGAAGTTCGCTGCCACCATCTAGCTCTTGTAACTCCAATTTTTTTCTTACAGCTCAGGAAAATCCTGAAAAAAATCAGTGATCATAAATCAATGTAGAATTATAATCACTTCTGGCTTGTGCGTAAGCCCAAAAATGTTGTCTGATTTTATGAGCCTCCACTTTGTGTGGCCTTCACACACTGCACGCTTGCGCAATAAAAATCGCTGCAGAGTGATGAGTTCAGCCTGCGGTTAAGCAGTTTTGTTGAACTTGGCGCATGTCCTCCGGTACGTTGACGATGAAGATAAATCGAGATTCACGCTGTTGTGAGTCTTCTCGTATGGCCTTCGATCAGACGAGTGAATCCAAAGCTGTTCTTTTGCAGGATTAAAATTGTCATACACACAATTAGGGATTTGGAAGCAGCCAATGTTCTGGTTCGCACAAACAAACTGCAGTCAGTTTGTTGAGACGTTGCGGCAGAAATAAAGTAACAGAATAACCGCTGTGGCCTCAAACAAACTTTGTAGACACTTTTGGTACTGAAGAACAAAATAAAGCAGAGATGGCGAACCAACCTCCCTTATAAAAGATGCAGTGAGGAAAGCTGTAATTGGTAACAAAAGGGAAGAATGATGAATGGTGTCGGAAGGCCAGTCTGTGGAGGCAGACCGCAAGTTGACTAATGGCTTGAGTAATGCCAGAAATGGGAGCAAACAACATAATGTTTTTTTAAATTTGATTTCGCACCTTGAAAACTCGACTAACTTGGAATTCCATCCGATCATTTTTCTGTATTGCTCCTCCTGAATAGCATCGTGCTGGAGCCTATCGCAGCTAACATTTGTGTGAGTGGCGGTTGCTGAAAAGTCTTGAATGAACCTGACGTATGCTTTGGGAATGCGGGTGAAGCTGGGGTAAGAGTGGGAAGAACATACACAGGAAAGCCCGAGCTGACGTTTGAACCCAACACGTTGGATCCATAAATAGTGTAACAATAACTGATAACAATTTTATCAATGAATTAGTGAATAAAATTGTCAGTGGATTACGCCCAACTGACAAACAGTAAGTGACCATCTCCCATTGTTTGCAACTGTTTCCAAATTAAGAAGATAATAATAGAATCTAAAAATATACAAAATTATTTTCCAAATATTTGTCTCACTGATAATTTATTAATTAATAACCGGATTTAGGTTAAATTAGCCATTCTTGAACGAAACAAAGAAAATCATTGTGGTAAACAAGCATTCATTAGTAGTGTGAATGAGTACAGGAAGAGGGTCCCGTTAGGCAGGTAGACCTCACTCAAGGATCCAGGTCCCCTCATAGCAATTTATTTAAAAAAAAAAATAAAACAAAATAAATCAAAAATAAATATATAAAAAATAAATTTAAAAAAGTCTCATTTCAAGTAACATTTTGCTGTGAGACCGTAAAAGAAAAATTTCGGGTAAATTTTTGTTACATTAAAATGACCAGAAATAAGGGTTCCCTCTTGGGCAGTAGAGGCTGGTAAGGAAAACGTGTACGCGTGTGTGTGTGTGTGTGTGCGTGCGCGCCTATCTTGGTTAGATAAGTGTCAGGGGGAAAAAAAGCCATAATGAGAAATGACACTCGATGGCCAACGTCACGGACCAGAAGAGTGACATGAGAAGGCTGGAAGAGGACGGATCACAATTCCTATACTCGTAATCAGAACACAAAAACTCCACCATGCTGAGGCCAAAGTGGAGCAAGTTTCACTCTTCTCTGTCTTTATACTTCCTCTTTGCCCACTATTCACTTTGCTTCATTTACATTGCATGCTTCAAGGTGACACAATTCCGATTTTTTTTTTGTTTGTTGTTGTTCTGAAGTGGCATAATTCGGATATGCATCACGGCAGCGTAAAGAGCAGTGGCGGAGCTAGACTTTTGTCCTTAGGGGCGGACCATGGAGTGGCCAAGGCTTGCTCAGGGTGGTCCGCAAAGCAAAAATTTGGTAATGTGTTCTCAAAAACCAACATCTAGTTTTATATTGTATCATATTTGCATGTGAACGGGGTGGCAATGCCCATGCGCCCCCCCCTTTAGATGTGCTGGTGGAAAAGACAAAGAAAACAAAATCAAATATTTGCGAGTGCGACTTCAGCATACATGCCTAGAGGTTATCTGTCCATATAGCAGCAATTTTCAGCTTTCATTTTATTAGTGATGGTCCTGACAACATGACGCAGTCCCTTAAGAGATACTTTCAAAATTGCAGAGACAGAAAATAATGTGAAAACGCCCCGGAGAAATCAAACTATGCAAGTTGGGCCGCCTTAGCGAATGTCAACGTAAAATTGCCGTCAGTAGCTTCACATTTCGCGATGGTGAGTAAGCATTCATATGTAAGGCCCTGTTTCATGTTTTCAGTCATATCCGATATGTGCCACTTGATTGAAAAAAAAATGAAGAAAACAAAGTTTTTTTTTTTGTTTTTTTTTAACTTCACTACATGTGAAAAGCATTTACATTACAATGTTGAGCTGTCTTGGGGAGCATCCCCGTGTCACCACACTTTTAAAACCCCGCTGCCGCACTCACTTCTGTTTTACATCAACTGACTGCTGTTTAAACTGTTTGAAAAGCATTCGATGCCTGTGGTAAGTATGCTGAAATGGGAGCAGTTTGGGAACCAAGTTTCCAAATGCACTTTATGCACTCTGAGTAGTGTTTTTTTTTTTAATGATAAAATAACTGATGTGTAACATTTGGTCATGATACATACCAGAAAAAAAGCTGTGAAACTTCTGTGGTCGAATTCAATCTTACACTGTGGACGACTGGTTAGCGCGATGGCCTCACAGTGCGGAGGTGCAGAGTTCGATCTCTGGTTAGGACAGATTTCTTGGCACGCTTTTCTGCTAAAGAAACACAGTATTTATGGCAATGATTCTTTGGAGACTCGTTTAGTTAAAGTTACAGAGTTGTCGTGTCATGTATGGCGACGGTTTGAATTTTTCAATTTGAAGACATTTTTTTTTAGCTAATTTCAAATTGTACTTTTAAATTCCAATGTGGATAGAAACACAAAGAACCATATTGCCACAGCAAATAATTTTCACAATCAGATTTTTATTAAAACTAATAAGTTTGTTCGGATTCTTCTTCCTGGTCACATCATATTTGTTGCAAGGGCAGAATTCCGGCCAAGGGTTCTGCCGCCAATCCTATCAGAAAAAGGACTGGGAGAATTGGGAGTGAAAGTCTGATAAGCACACACTTTCGAGATGAATCCAAAAACAGCACCTATTTTTTGCATACGCAGAAAATTACTGTTGATGTAAAAATCATCATGACTTCTCATCGAGCAAATCGAAGTGCAAAGTGAAACAAAACGGATCGTTTGAGGTTCACTCTTTCTGCATGACTTCAACCCAAAAGATCCACAGACACACATGCCACACGCTCACACTCTTGTGAGTGTGTTTCAGATGGAAAAGCAATTTTTTAAACTTGATCCCGAAGCTGTTTTTGTAGCACACATACAAAAAAAAAAAAGCCCGGGAGAATGTATTAAAAACATTGCCTAACATCTTAGACGCTGTGTTCTGATGCTTATTAGTTGCTTTCTTTTTCTTCTTCTTCTTCTTTTTTTTTTCTCTTTACTTGCCTCCCCAGGGTCGGGACAGCACGCCTACGGAGATGATGAGGACTGGTATTCTCATGCATTCAAAGGTGACGTCATTCTTTACTTTGTTGCTGTGAACTGTGAGAACAATTGCATCAAAGTGGTCTGTCAGATCGTGAAAGAATGCCAAAAAGAATACCGATTCTCTCCTCTTCCGTGCAATGAATGCTCCTTCTCTTTCTGGGAATTAGTTGTACGTGTTTGTGTTTATCCTGAGCCAACGGAAAATAAACTGCAGATTCAACTCAGATGAGCAAACACTGTGCTAGAATTTATTTACACAAGCGTTGTAGACATGTATCCAACTTGGGAACCGACAATGAGACATGTTGACTTGATTTCTTTCTGTCGTGGATTTGTCGTGGGTTAACATCGCCGTGTCATGATGATGGTTGACATGGTAACTCGGGCTGCTTAAAGGCTGCAAATAGGAAATCTAAAGCAATTGCAGGGAAGCCCAAAGTATTGGATGAGCTCCTAAAGCCTTGAAGACCATTTCTTTTATGCGCACTTAAGATAGTAAGCAGATTATTAGTCTTTTTATTATTATTTATTATTATTATTATTATTATTAGTCTTTTTTTAAATCATGGCTTTGGTTGGCTCCATATTGAATGAATAATCTTGGGATGGGCAATCCATTTTCAAAGGGGGCCATGTCAGAAATTGAAATGGCTAACATGCTAACCTCGGTTGTGTTCCAAGCTAATTCAAGAAATTTCAGTGGCAGGCAGTGATCTAATCCACTTTTTAGTAACACCATCACATCACAAAATAATGTATCAAAATGCAATATAACTATGTATGCCATTCATGAAAACACCTGACAATCACATCCAACTAATATAGTTCTCAATCAATATTTATCAAATAACATGGTTTGCTCAATTCAGTCTGCAGAAGATAGCTGTATTTATATGTGCAGCACGTATTTTCAGTGCATGTGCTGCGATGAAAATGCCCCCCCAAAATTTTGTTTAAAAAAAAGTTCTCCACATTAAAACAAGCTAGCCCCAAATGGTGTTTGTTCAGATATTCTCACTATGTTGAAGTTTTCAGAGCGCTTTGAAAATGATTTTTGAAACATCGTCGGATATCGTTGCCCTCCCCAGTAAGTTACTCTATGGCGCGCATGTTTAGTGGTAAAAAAAGATGACTACCGCAAACAATCACAGGAAAGAAAAATGCACGTCAAGGCGCAGAGTGTCTCAGGAAAATAAAAAGGCAACGAAAACGCAAAACACCCAGCGATATTACTTCCATAGTTTGTGAACAAAAGTCTGTAAGAATTTTTAGGGGGTAAAATTCATCACTTGAGAGGTTCCATTGTCAATAAAAACAGCACCCCCTGCTGGATGTGGTTGGGCATAATCCCATAAAGGTAATCGGAAGACAACTACATCCGTCTTAAAAAAATCATCCGGTAAATGTGACTTATAATTTTGTTGTAAAAAAGGTGTTTTGACAAGGTTAACTGGGTTAAAACTAATACAAATACTTTTTATGGGGGCTTTATCACAGATGATAAACAAGGGTTCAATGCATTATTATTCTGCAAAGCGTCGTACTGTAAAACACCTGACACCAACAGACAGACTAAACATATTTTTTAGGGTCCGCATGGTGTGCGCCCATTAAAGTGAAGCACGGCGATGTGAGCTGTCGCACGCCACGGGGAGACCACTCCAAGAACGCCATGGGAGCTCGCTGTAAAATCCGCTGCAAGCAAGGATACGAGTCCCAGAGCACCGAGGTGGTGTGCATGGCCAGCAAACACTGGTCCTCCAACTATGCGTGTCGAGGTGAGGATGAAGATTTTCTAGTAGGCTACCTGGTTTGCAATGTGGATGTGGGTGCGTTAAAGCATAGTTTGTTGCTCAGAGCTTGAGCAGATTCAATCATTAGAATCAGTTCATCCAAAAGAATTGTCCGAAAGATTCGTTCACTGAATCGTTTGGGCCTTTCACCACAATATGCCCCCTACCCCCGGCCACGACTGGAGTGAGTATAAAAAAAATATATATGTTGCAACAATTGGAATTTGTGCATTTGTATTGTTATTATTTTTATTCAAAAATGTTGCAGGTGTAATGTACGTACTGGCATGAAATGTTTCCTTAACTTTAAGACATAAACACATAAAAACATAATTTTCCTCCATTGTTCTTGTTCGGACTAACTCCTTCAATTCAATTTTGAGAGTGTTGTTTTCTCTCTGTCTTCGGCAGAGATCCGCTGTCCCAAGATGAACATGCCCATTAATGGCGGCTACAAATGTTCAGACGGCTCCTATTACAACTCTCGCTGCGAGTTCTTCTGCTCGCCAGGATTCACTCTGAAGGGCCCCAAGACGGCAACCTGTCAGTACAACAAAGCCTGGAGCGCCGCAGTCCCGACTTGTGTCGGTAAGCTTGTGCCATATAACTGAAAGTGCCAAAAATGTCATACAGCGGTTGAATTGACATTTATTACATGTTATAACACAGGGGGCAATAAGTTCCTCTTAAACTCAGCGAGATAATTGAAGGTTATGCAGATAATGGATGGATGGATGTTTGCTTTTGGTCTAAAGGCAGGCAGGAATGTACAGGACGTGTTTGAACGACAAGGCCTTCATTGATGTCCTTGTTGCCAGGACTGAAAAGACTTGACACATTGTTTATATTTGTGCAGTCACCCACACACTTGCAACCTTCAAGTTTTGCACGTGACGCACGGTTGAGTCTCCATGTGAAGATTTCATAGTCAAGTATTGATATGCATGTTCGTATAATTTTTTTTTTTCATTTTCTCTTTGTTGTTGTTTGCATATGCTTCAGATGAGGACCCCCCAAAGATCAAGTGTCCTCATGTAAAGGATAAGTGGGCAGAACCAGGCAAGCTGACGGCCAGGGTGACCTGGGACACGCCCGAAGGTGTGGACACGGCCGACGGAATTCTGACAGAGTACGTGTTCCCACCTCACCTTGTTCTCCTCTCCTCCTGCTGCTCGGTATTCCCACGGTGGCGCCAGAAGACGGGATCACAGTGGCTCATCGAATCTCTGATTTGATCTTTTGCAGCGTGATCCTGAAAGGGAAAGCTTCCAAATCGGACTTCCCCGAAGGTCTTCACAAGATGTCCTACACCGTGCTGGATCGTGCGGGGAATAAAGGATCCTGTCGCTTCACTGTCAGAGTGCGAGGTTGGCTTTTGAAAAAAGGAATAGAACTCTTTGATATGCTCGTTTGAAGTGGTCAGTCAATAAGTATATGACAAGATGGCGAGCGTGTGAACGAGAGAACACAAATAGAAATAGAAAGTTAGAAAAAAAATTCCAGGTGGAATCTCACATGGTACATTATGACGCAGTAGGAAAGAAAAAGGTTTTGGCAATTATTAAGATATGTATTAAAAATACAGTATGTAATGAAAAAATTGTAGTATCCATAAGCTTCTCCTTTAACGGTTCTATTTGCGGTCTTGGAGAAATTACTCCAATTAATTTTGATTGATTTATCTTATATGAACGTTATTGTGCTCCTTCTTCCACTCTGATGTCATTTCTAACGAATAGTCAAATTAATATGTTCATCAAGATGCATTTTCACAATCGGAGGGGATCCATCTCACCTCACTGTTTCGCCGTGTGCGAGAAGCACCTGGGAATCGTACCCACGGGTCTAGCGAGGATTTGTTTTTCCTTCGGGGGCCCACGGAGCGGCCAAGCATATCTCAGAGGGTCCGCATAACAATTATTTATTTATTAAAAAAAAAAACTAAAAAAAAATAATGGTTCTGGAAAAAAATTCATTGGATGTGGGCAAATGTGTACAAAAAAAAAAAAAAATCCCAGAAAAATCCTGTCAGGCACCTGCCGCTGTGTTATTCTGTGCGTGACCATTATTTGTGACCTACGAGGCCACGTCGTCACCGCGTCAACGGCTTGGTAGCACGAGCCAGCTGTCATGGGTCAGAGGAGTGATGTTTTACTAATACGACATTACCATGTCGTCCATGACCAATGTCGTCCTCTCTAGTGCGGCGCTGCAGCCCCCTGTCCCCTCCGGACAATGGCTACATGAAATGCGACAGCGACGGCGATAACTACGGCGCCACCTGCGAATTTACCTGCACGGGTGGCGCCGAGCTCCAGGGCAGCGCCGCCAGAGTGTGCCAGTACGGACTCACCTGGTCCGGTAGCGACACCAACTGCGCGCGTAAGTAACACCCCAATCTCGGTGAACGACTAAATGACCTCTTTTCAATCAATTGTTCATGGAAACGGATACGCTAGTCAGTGTGTGCGTCTATGAGGTAGGTGAAAGAAATGACACAACTCGAGGGAAACCAGCAGGGGTGTGAAATTTGTTTTCATTGCAAGCCACGTTGTATTTGTAGTTGCACTCAAAGGGTCGCCGCTTATTACTAGGAAAGCATATAATTGACTCATTACATCATCACATAATTGCGCCCTGCATTTTCTCCTGGGCCAACAAATTGATATGGGGAAAAATGTAGAAGGGGTGTCCAAGTTCAGTCCTCAAGAGCCTCTATCCAGCCTGTTCTTAATCCAACACACCTGATTCAAATGATCGACTCGTTAGCAAGGCTTACAAAAGCGTGATAACGATCCGGGTGATTTCAATCAGGTGTGTTGCAGTAGGGAATGGGGATGCATCTAAAACGGGCAGGAAAGGAATTCTGGAGTTGACTTGCCTCGACAGAGACCAGTCTTCGTAAGACACCATCTCTCTCTCTCTCTCTCTCTCTCTCTCTCTCCATCCAGTTACTTGTTTTAAGGGACTTAGTATATAATATTGATTCAAATTGTATTTACGCCTCCTTTTTCTTTCCCACTCTATATTCACTGTGGTCAGTTATTATGTAACATTGCAGCTAGACATATAATTGTTGTATTGATTGCAGGAGCACCCTTGAGAGCTTTGCAGTTGATACTGTTTAGTGATGAAGTGAAATTGGGGCCCAAATGTGCTGCCTTCTTGGCCCACGTGCACACAGAATGACAAATGAAGGCAAAAACATAACCGACGTGATGTATTCAAGCGTTGCTCTTCTATTATTCATGCCGCTCATTTATGTGCCTTTGACTTTGGCGGGCTAATTTCACTTCCTGTGAGCCTGACGAGAGTGGGAACCGAGCCCACTAATTGTGTTCCGTTGAATCTCATTCTATTCACTCCTCGTTGCCTTCCGTCATCTGTGCATTCTTTTGCCCGTCACAGCCATGAACATTAACGTGGGGGTGCGCAGGGCCGCGGCTCTGCTCGACCAGTTCTACGAGAAGCGACGGCTTCTCATTATCTCCTCCCCGACGGCTGCCAATCATAATTACCGCTTCCAGATGACCAATCTGCAGGTGAGTTGAGAAGAGGAGTGGAAGGATAGCTATAAACATTGCAAACTTAACTATATTTTCATCGAAAGGACCGTGTATTACGTGTCAGACTTTTAAACTTATATATATGTTGGGACAACAGCACGCCCAGTGTGGACTGGACCTGCGTCACATAACCGTCATTGAGCTGGTCGGGAATTACCCAGCCCAAATAGGCCGCATTCGACACAGGCTCCTCCCACCTATGTTAGCCTTGCAACTCAGGTACACGCACACACGCACGCATATTTATTTTTCGTGTTGTCAGCAGTCAGCACACATGACATTGCTTCCTATCCTCTCCACGTTGCCTAGGTTACTCCTTCAGATCCCACAAAGGTCCTTCCAGATGGTTCTGGTGGACAAGCAGGGCACGGACAAGCAACGCTACCCATTCCCGATCACGGCGGCTGAGCTGTTCACCACCGTTGACACGTTCCCCTTGCGCAAGGACGAGATGGTGATGCAGCAAGCGGCCGGACAGACCTGTCAATCATAATGGGCCACCCTGGGACTTGCAGCCATTTTTGATCCAGTGGCTTCGCCCTTGTCACAGCCTATGTTGTGTGATGATGCCAAATTTTCCTCACACACTTTTAGGAGGGAGTGCGTGTGTGCGTGTGTGCGTGTGTGCGTGTGTTTGAAACAACTGCTCGCTGTCATGTCAGTCATCTGAAAGGCGGAGATTTTGGTTTTTATGCCGTTCAAGTCACACGTCATGACAATCATATTGATTCCTGTGTCTTGTTTACTGGTACTTTTTTTTTTAATAATTATTTTTCAAAACAAAATGATGTTTTGTACAAAAAAGGTTTTTACTGTATGAAGTGGAAAACGATTCTATATTTATGTGCCACTTCCTTAGTAATAATGTATTCTCACGCTCTTTGGATTACAGTGTGTGTCTCTGTGTTGCGTACACTCTCTGGATAAAATACAGTGGAACTTCCAAAGTCTAACTCAATGTCTTCTTTTCTCCGTCTTCAGAATTATAATAAATTGTATCCGTACGCACTAAAGAGATTTAAATAATCTTTCCAGGATCAAACGGTTAAACTAAACTGATGTTTAAAGTAAAAATTCAAAATTGCTGATATCTAATCATATGTTCTTATTACATGGAATGTGTCATGTGTCATCACAATTTGGCAGACTGTTCCGGCGTTGTGAGAGGGTGTCTTTGAAGATACATAAAGCAGAATGACACTTCGGTGACAGGAAGTCGACTTAAAGGATGCTTGGATCACATTCTAGCACAAGTAGACTAATGCGATAGCAGTGAATTTGATGTGGGCACCAAAGGTCAGAGGTCACCAAGCCCTCTGAATCACTGTAGAACTAAGCTTATTTAACGCATTATCATTTTTAAATTCATCAATAGATTTTTTTAAGTACCCTTTGGCTACGTGGGGCGCACAAATAATAGTGGATGAGGCGGGCCGTGCATTTGACACCTTGGCCTTCAGTTGCGTCCTACTTAGTCCGACTTGAATAAATATCCCTCATAACACCATCATTTATGACATCACGGCTGGAGAAATAATGTACAGACACAATTACGTACTCCTGGATGTTTGACGACCTAGCTTCTCTATTTAAAGGTTCGTCTTTTAAAATGGTCTTGAAAGTATATCTTGGATTGCAGATATATTAGTTCTGCTTTGGCTCATTTCCCCCTGACTCCTTCACCATCATCAACAACAGATTTTTGAATTCTTTCCCAGAATCCAATGTCAGAACCTCTAGTCTCAATATATACACAATCACTTTAAATGTCATGCAGGAAGCCAGCCAATGTTGATAAAAGTCTGTTAAACATGTTGCAGAATTTAGCAACAGCGTGACAT
The DNA here is from genome assembly GCF_059441095.1 of Idiotropiscis lumnitzeri. Classification (NCBI taxonomy): domain Eukaryota; kingdom Metazoa; phylum Chordata; class Actinopteri; order Syngnathiformes; family Syngnathidae; genus Idiotropiscis; species Idiotropiscis lumnitzeri. The sequence goes on along the minus strand of NC_142404.1, from coordinate 9,625,762 downwards.
GAAACCACGGAGAAGGGAAGGACGTAACTGTTTTAAATATTTACATGACCATTAATGTTTAATGTTTCTGGATTGTGATTGAGACATCAAGAGGAAGACTTGCTTAAACTATCAATTTAAGAAATGCATGGGCGTGGTGGACAATGATGTATCTCATTTGGCAACCACATAATTCAGAACATTCAAGGTTTGGTTGACATTGTGTCGTAAAACAAAATAGCTCACACATCCATTACGTGATGGCAACGCTCTTATGCCGCGTCACTATATTCAAGATTTCATTTTGTCAAATTACACACAGTGAACCAATCAATCAGTGTAAAGGTTTTTTTTTTTTATTATTTTCAAAATATTTTTGCAATGAGATGAAATAGGTTGGACACCTTGGAAGCATGACACACAAGAGAACACATGCTGTACATCAAAAGTCAGCAGGCGGGTATTGCACAAGCTTGTCATCTAAAATCATGTTTTACTTGTATTATTAGTAGTAGTGCAGGAATGGTTTACTATGACGCACACACTGGCATTCATCATTATCGTAGGAAAATGCTTATACAGCGTTCATTTGGCGACATGTTTTTGTGAGTGGTTGAGCCCCTCAGATGGAAGCGAACCATCAAAGATAATTAATGATGTGGTTATCAGTGCTCAACTTCCTGTGTTCTTTTGTTCATATTTCCTCTCTACGAGCATGCAGCTGACTGTTCACACTGATACAGTGTTACCTACGTTTACGTCAAAGCTGGAAGTCAGTACTTACCTTTGATATATATATATATATATATATATAATTACATTTTTAAAAAAAATATATATTTTTTTTTACTTAAAGCAGGCATGAAATGTCAAAGATATATTTCTCAATGAATTACAATCTATTCAATTTAGTGGTCGAGACAAGGCTAACTCATGCTAGCTAGACTGCGCTGCGTGAACTTGTGTGTTACAGGCACGGTGGTGCTTTGAGCAAATGCTAACCTTAGAATGCTAAGATGACGACGACGACACGTACAACAATGGTTTGAGTCGTCTACAACTTTGGTACCAAAAATTTTGCAGTTGTACCTTGACTTGCGAGTATCAAATCGGTTTTGCCCATTGAAATAAAATACAATTTCTATTAAACCGTTGCAGCCCCCCAACAGCAAAAAAAAAACGAAATTATTTTTTTTATTGAGTTTTATTTCTCTATAGTACTGTGCATTTTCACCCATTCCTATATTATATATACTTAATTTTTAACCTCACATGGGTGAAAAAAAATTAGGAAACAACTTGTTCTTGGGGCTGCAATTCAACTCATTTCAATGGGAAATATCACCAAGATTTATGAACGTATCAAGTTCCAAATGGGCTCATGGAACCAATTAAGTCAATAACTAGAGGTATTTGACTTTTTGTCCCGTTCAATAAACGGCTGAAAGTACAACAGCCATTACAGTTTGTTTTTCCCTTCACTGGCGAAGTATCTGAAGCCTGCTTGAATTCAATTTGCTGTACATGGCAAAAAAAAGGAAAAAAAAAAAAATAATAAATCAACTAAGCGAAGGCTCACACTATAACTTGAACAGCTCATAAAATGGGGCACTCTTAAATCAAAGCACAACTGTATTTGCATTTGTCATAGTTGCTTTACTATTGTGTTGAAGAGCTTTTTCCGAAATGGAAAACTAGTTTAGCAATCGAGAATAGCGTTATCTAGCTAAACGGTGAAAAATCACTCCGAAGCGATCATAAAAACAGACACTTTCACTCATCGTACGTGCAAGGATGTGCTTCACAGCAGTTAGCTTGCTCACAAGGGCGTCATCACCAACATTTACAGTATCAGTGCTTTGACTCATGTCTTGTATTAAAAAAAGAAAGTCTCTGATAGGCATAGTTAGCTACAAGCTAAACATGATTTGAACACGTGACGCCCATCTGGATGTGCTTAAAACTAGATACAACACTGCTTTTTGTTTCTTGTTTGGAAGTAAATTCAAATGTTTTAGCTTGCGACAAACATTTTGACAGTTTTTTCGACACTAGGGTGAGGAAAAGTAGGACTGGAAAGAGATGCTCTCCTTTCTTGCAATGTCTGAGGTGCTTCTTCTCATGCCATCATTCGTTCTTTTGGCCCATTTTCACCCAGCGGTACAATTAGGAGTGTGTGGACAGATTTTTAGTTTATAAGGACTACTTTTCCCACTGCCTGTCAAAGTCAGCATTAGTTCTACTTTTTTTTTTTTTCTCATGTCGTTGTGCCGTTTAAACGGCATTGACTGGAAACGGGCTTGAAGTTGAACATCAATGTTCTGCGTTCTGAGATATGTTCAGAACTGTAACAGAGACAGGAGAGCAATTTTGAAAAAAATAAAAGAGTCGTATCAAACCTCCCCTGATTTTTTGTGTTCATGGCAAAATGGCAATGAAAATTGTGTGTGGCGGACATCTAATTATCTGATTGCCTGGTGCTGATTGCAATGGCACATAGTCACACCTTTGTGAGAAAGCAAAGGTGGATAACTCCCAGGTTTTTTCTGTTAGAGCTCGGATGCACAAATTAGTGCTGATGTCAGTTTAAAAAAAAACAAAAAAAACGTCAAAGGTTAAATATCACGAACGAAGGCAAAATATGATTGGTCTTTGCTAGCAAGCATTTTTCCCCTTTAAAATCTTACTTCTTATTAAGATTTCTTACAGGAATGTTTAGCTTTAAATAATAGGATTGTATCTATTATATCACTATTTTTCGTTTTCTTATTTTCAAACGCAGCTTTTGCAGCGTTATCATCCAATTGTGGGATGCGGTGTCGATGCATAATAGGCTACATCCTGTGGGTAAAAAAGTGATTCCCCGACATCACGGTGAGACAGACTGGTGGAAACGTATCTTGTGTAAGGAATCCATTCGGTCTCATGAGGTGCATGTGGTACACTTGCGCATGCTGGACCTCAGCATGAGCGTACACTCCTGGGGGACTTCTGGATTTTCAATCATGCGTTGCCACAGCCGCTGCTCCTCCCCATATGAGTCCATCCAGTCCACCTCGTTCCCGTAACTTGTGCCTTGAGGGGACGAATAGAGAGAAAAAAAAAAGAGTCAGGATGGAATCAGTCCCTCCACCCCACAATCAGAAATGAGACAATCGTTTGACACCTGTCTCCATAAACCAGGAAATAGCCTCTTTTGCAATAGAAGGTCATCGGCTGATTATATATATATAAAATAAAAAAAACCTGACTGTGCCTTCTGTCCCCCCATAAGCTATACTATACCTCCCCCTGCATTGGATTGCGCACACACACCTGTACCAGCCCCCAGCCTGACTCCGCCCAGGAAGACATTGCTGGCCAGGGCCTCCTTGTCCCACACGGTGAGCTCCAGGCACACATTGTTAAGGTCTCCTGGCTGCAGACCACAGTAGGTGAAAGTGTGATTCCATTGCGGGTTCACCGTGCGACGCTCCACTGCCGTTTTGTGCTTAGTGGACTTCTGGCTGTCCGGAAGCAGGTAACTGCACACAGTATGATCCAACGCATTGACTGATTACAACAACCTTCATGGTAAGAATTGTGATTATTATCTCACCCTTTGACAAAAGGATCGGACGTTCCTCCAGACTTGACAGCAGTTAAATTTTTGGCCCCCTTGACTAGCAGCTCAACCATGCCCCCTTTGGGTGGTGTGAAGGTGCTCTTCTTCTTGCCCTTCAGGAAGCCTTTCTTTACTGAAGGAGACAGACAGTTTTTAAGCACCAAAAAACACATTCATTTATTGTCTTCTGCGTATCCAGGGTCGGCTACAATAAAACTAGCGTAAAATCCTGAGAACAACACACCCCCTGTGTATAATACAACCCCCATCCCATAAAATAGAAACCTTTTAATATGGACCCAAACAAGATTTGCTCTAACATTGAATATGGAACAAGCAACACTTACTAAGTTACTATACAATATAAAACTTAATAGTCCAGATACGCAAAATCGAATTAAAAAAAACCCCAGTGACATCCATTTATTAAATAAAATTTGAATAATAATAAATAATAATTTTAAAAATAAAAAAAAACAATAATAAATTAATTTACTATCCAAGCCCATGTCCTGGAGTAGCAAGAAATAGTCTTACGATTATCATGTAGAATGTAAAATGGTATAGTAGTCATTTGGTATAGCCTCGCGGGCCAAATATAATTACACTGAGGGCCAAATTTGGCCCCCGGGCCATAGTTTGACACCTATTCCTTAAAATCACACTATTTTTTTTATTTCTTAACCTTTGCTTTTAAACCTCTTTACCTCATATAACACCATATGAAAAGCACTTTGTTAGAGCTCCAGCTGTTGTGAAATCCGCTCTCGAAATAAATTTCTATTATATTGTATTGTATTGTATTGTTGCACTGTACTTTTTAATAAGACTGTGTTAATTTACCTTGTACTTGGTCCAGAGGCAGCATGAGGTTCTTTTCTGCAGGAATGTACTTCAACACCACCGTCAGTTCTCCCTTGTACAGTATGGTGGCATCTACGCTGCTCTCCAGCTGCACAAACACATGGTCACTTGTGCGTTTGGCTCATTACCAAAGAAGAAGTCTTGAATGGAGTAGAGTGGCAACCTTGGGCTGCAGAGCGAACCACTCATCTATTTGGGAATCGAATTCCCAGGAGTCAAACGTCAGCTCGACTTCTCCCAGGAAGCTGTTGTGTCCGAAGCGGTCGTGATGCCACACAGACACTTGCAGGGTACGCGTTTCCAGCTGCGAGTGGCTGATCACATACTACACCAAAGAAGACACAAGTTAGTTTGAAGCAAAAAAAGACAGTAAATGATGATGAAATGCACGGACCCTCAGGTTCTCATTAAAAACAGGATTGATGTTGTTGGCCTTTATGCTGGTCTTCCTCTTGCTTTGGCGCGACATGTCCGGCAGCAGGTACGTCTTCACGTAACTGTGCGGAAACACACGTGGTCACAATTGCACGAAACGTGACAACTTTGGAAATACGTCAGGATGGCCATCATGGCACTGTCGCAAGTGCGATATTGCATGTTCCCACACTCCAACCAATAAGCGTGCCTTTGGAAAAAGGTGCAAAAGTGTGTGCGTGTCTCACGCATGGGTGCGTTGCCTCCTCTCGTCTCCCGTGGCCAGGTTGTGGCACTCTTTGACCAGCACGTTGAGAGCGCCCGTCTTGTAGCTGTAGCTGATATTCAACAGGATCTCGCCACTGACGCGGGCGTTGCCATAGTCACCCGTCTCGCTGTACATGCTCATCATACTGCTGATGCTACTCTGGTGGGCGCAGACAAAAGAGGCACAAGTCCATGATTGGCCCAAGTGGACGACGAAGAAGGAGAAGGACGGGAAAGAGGAGTGAAGGTCACGTGACTTTGTTGATGTCCTTGTGATTGAGAAATGTTCGCCAGGAGCACATCCATTTTCTAAACTTTATGACAATCTATTTTTAACCTTTTGATACTGTTTTACCATTTTACATTTGACAGCAGCAAATGCAGTAATATTTTGTTCCTCAAGCAAGTGGCAGCCTACACTCTTGAGTGACCCCTCGATTAACTCGTTCACTGCCAGCCGGGTAAAATGAACGGCCTTTTTCGTTTTTATACCCGTCAATGGCAGTGAATAAGTTTGAATTGAAATGTAAAGTATATTCTTTTGAATTTATGACATGACGCACTGCTTTCTTAAAAGCGGTACATAGAAGAAACACTATTTTGCAAACATTAAAATATGCTCAATTTAAATATTAGATGCAACAGAGTTTAGTGTTACGCTACTAAATGCCAGGGCTGAAAAATTCAGCAAATTTTCAGATTCGGAAGATTTCTGTGAAAAAGTAATCAAGGGTGCTTACAGTGACTATTAAGAATGAAAGAGGAATTTTCTTCAGTGGGATCTTAGATCTAAATATATTGTTGCATAATCCTGGTTAAAACCACCAGATTTCATAGATGATTTTTGTTACTGGATGAGCCATCACTTGGTTGACGATCTTTCTTTTTGAGCCCAAAAAATGCAAGCTTCGTGTACGTCACGACCAAAGTGGGAAAAAAAATACTTGCATCGCAAATCTTTTTTCCCCATTGCGATGAACGGAAATGTAGTATATAAGCATTACATTGCACGATGGATTGGAAGAAATGCAGCGAGAGTCTTACTGTCTCAGCATCTGAGTCGGGGACATTGAGGAAGGCCCACTTCCTCTCTGAGGCAGGAGTGGAAGACTAGCGGAGTGTTAAGAAAAGAAAAGAGAGAGAGAGAGAATAGAACTAAGTCTTTTTGACATGTTAGTAGAAGAGACGGAAATGAACCCCAAGCAAGCCCCACCACCACCGTCAGCCCGCCGGGCCTCCCGAGGATGGGCTGCAGAGACTGCCGGCAGTACATCCAAGAACAACATGACACCGGTTACCATGGCGATTATCAGAGCCAAACTACAGAGATTACAGCTCGTCCGGATTTGGAAATCAGCACGAGCTCACGTAATCAAATTGAAGGTCATATCCTCCATGTTGTTTGCTCGGCTTTATCCGTCATATTATATTACGTCCATAAAACTACACTGATATATTATTAAAATATTATTTCGATGACTTATGAAGATTTTCTTTAGTGTTGGGGGGCACACAGTATGCCTTTGAGCTAAATGCTAGGGGAAACATGCAATTCCCCACAAATATAGTGCTAATATTAGCATGCTAATGATCACAATAGGATTCTTATGACGCGATAATAACCCTACATTCGTGCTATTGTCAAAATCCTTTTCCTCACAATATCAATGTGCACTATATCAATGTAACAACAGCTAAAATGTTAATATTTGAGTAGCTTTTTGGCATCAAAAATACAGTACAGTATTTGTAGTTCAGTTACAAACCTGACGCCAATATTTACTTATTCACATTTTAATCACAAGTGAAAACATTTCTTTATCAAACTAAAACAAACGGGTTGCGGACAGTTTAAAAGCAAGTGAGGTCGGTTGGTTGTAAAAATATAGAAATAGAATTACGGTGAGCTTTCTCTTCATTAAAAAGATGACCTAAAAAGCGATATTTTCTTTTAATCTGATTTTTTTTATGGTTAAGTTATGACTTTTTTGAAACTTTTTTTTAAATTTAAAAAAATCCCTCAAAAATATTGAATTGTTCAGAATTGCACTGTAATATTAACAATTAAAATGACTCCTTAGGAACAGAATCTGTTTTTTGATGAACACTTGGGCCTGCTATGCCACTGTGTTTAATGGTGGTCATATTAATACTACTGTGAGAGCTTACTATTTTTATGAGGCACTACTTGGTATAAAAAGTAAAAAAAAAAAAAAAACAGCGCTAAAGCTCAAGCAGTACAGCACTGTTTGCGTGTCGCTTTCTCTCTGACATCTCATTACGCGTGTGCATGAGAGTGATCTGGTTCCCATGTGGTGTGCATCACAAATATACACAAAGAGCGTGTGAGTTGAATTCTTCTTGAGGCATCGTTAGTATGATATGTTACATGCAATTGCAATTGATTCATTAGGAATATTTTATTTGAAAAATGAATAAATAAATACAACTTATTTATTATCAGGTCCTGTTTGTTCATTGTGTGGATTACAATGCTCCATCCACACCCTCAACTAATATACTGTAAGGTGTGTATAATTCTTGGACATGACACAATCAATGTTATCATATCATATAAAACAACAATGTTGAGTTAGGTGTCGTTTGTGATGCTTTACAGCTCCTCGCCTATTTACACAGTCAACACACACAACAGGTGTTGCATACACCCAGCGAGCATGCACCACGAGGTTGCATACACGCTTGCCCCATCACGTGCACTTAGTGCCAGTTCAAAAGAGGTTGCGTTGTTACCGTAGACACGGCATTGCTGAGGTGGCGTCCTGCCGTCTGACTGTGGGCCGACATCAGGGCATCGATGTCTTCCTCGCCATCCTGGTCAGAGAACTCCTGTGGACCATCACATTGAACGTGAAAGCAGATGGTGATGGCCGCCAGGCCGTTGGCCACTGCAGCATTTTGTGTGTGTGTGTGTGGGGGGGGGGGGTGTGCGTGTGTTTGTATACACGCATACAGCCAGCTTCCATAAATTCAATGAGACAAGTGTGATAATTTCTCAGCTTGTTTGGCAAGGACTTTAAAACCCCTTAAGCGTGTAGACTGAAAACACCACCCATAACCTCAAAACAAAAAAACTGAAAGCAAAATGAATTTGCAAACATTTGGTAACTTCAAAACGGACCACATAAAATCAATAATGAAACTAGTCAAAAAAGTGTCCAAGTTTGAAAAGAACATTTGCAGAGCATGCATGTTAGTTTGGTTGAAGACTAAATTGTCAATCATTGTGCTTTGAAACATGATGAAGCTAAATTTGTCTGTCAAGACGCATGTAAATGGAAAAAGTGTAGTCAGGCCCAAATATAAATCCAGGTTATAAATATATATATATATATATTTTTTTTTTTATTCCATAGCTTTGATTACATTTTTAAACCCCTTTCTTTCTTTTCGTAATTTTAGAAGCCAACTTTTATTTCTTAATTGTTGAATATTTTAAATGTTTTAAAAAGTCTTCTGTTATTGTGTTTCGATGTGATTCCTGAAGTAATTTTGGGAAGCTACTTTTGGTTTCTCTGCATTGCTTCAGAATGTCACTAAATGTTCTGTTTCTGAATGCTTTTCGGTGCTGTGTCAGTTTGTGTGAAGCTAATTGAGTTGCCCTCTGCATGAAATGCGTTATACAAATAAAGCTGCCTTGCATTGCCTAATGCGAGTGTGAATGGTGTGTTTATGTGTCTTTATGTGCCACCCCGCCTCTCGACGTAAACACATCTCAAGGATAGGCTCCATCTTAGCCACAACCCTAATGAGGAGCCTTGTAGAAAATGGATGATGGAAAAAATGAAACAAGACATTTTTAAAAGGGATATCGAGACCAATTTTCTTTACAAGAATATGTTCTATGCAGCCATCTCAGTGATTTTGTCACTTCTGTTGACTGAAAATGACATCCTTCAGATCACATGTGAGGTGTGATTGGTCATTACCTGATTTCATTTTCAATAGACAGAAGTGACAAATGGCCACCGCCTAAGATGGACAAAAATGAGTTGAAACTGAGTGGAAAAGGCACAGGGAAAACATGCAAACTCCACACAGGAAGGATGGAGCCCGTGATCAAACCCGGCACATCTCAACTGTGAGGCAGACGACCTCACCAAAAATATTCAAGTTATTCTGTATACCATATTTACGACTACATAAATTGATGACACAATTTGTATGTTTCTGAAAGGTATCGTAATGGATTGTTTACTCAATCAAAAAAAAAAAAAAAGCTTGTCACAAAACCTGGTGGGGGGCAAAATTACAGAAGAAAAAAATGTTGATGTATTAGCAGCAGTTGCAGTAGTCTTTTTTTTTTTTTTCAAAAATAGGATAGACTTCCTCGCTTTCCCTTCTCCTATTTAAGATAATATTTGTCTTTTTTTTTTTTGCATTAAGTGGATATGGAAATTAAAGAGTGATGTGGACTGTTTGACCCACCACCTCTAATTTGCAGTAGACGTAGAGAGGCCAAAAAAAGGTTAAAAGAGGCTCAAGACTGGACTGCTGCATGACACCTATGCTACTGTTCCATGGGTTACGGATTGCATATACTAAGAATTTACGATCACATTAACATTTACACCAGGGGTGTCAAACTCATTTTTGTGGACGGGCCACATCGTAGTTGTGGTTTCCCTCAGAGGGCCGGTATGACTGTGAACCCATATAAATTGATTGGAAAGCCAGTTTTGAAATCAGAAGCTAGTAAGTAATTGTTCAACAAGTTTTCTATTTATTTTAAAAGGGGAGGATTGATAACATAAATGGCAATATCTCATATCTCAGTGTTGTTAAAAGTGAAGGAAATATGCTAGAAACAGGAAGTTGATGCAGATGATTTGCCCTTTGCGGGCCACATAAAATGAGGTTGCGGGCCAGATCTGGCCCCCGGGCCTTGAGTTTGACACCTGTGATTTACACGATCGCATTATGGTGCATCCATGGTCAGGCCGCCACTTACCGTCTCATTGAGGCCTGGCACAGAGCGGCTTCTGAGGCTGAAGGTGTCGTCACTGAGGTCCGTACCTGCAGCCGATAGGTCCATCTCAGAGCGACTGTGATCTGGTTGACAAGAGAAGAATGGAATAAGTCTTTATGATAATGATTGAAATCATATAATACAATAATAACTATGTACATATTTAAATCAGACAATGAGTAAAGGAATGGGAATGGGAAACTGATGCCATGTCTAGAAGTGAATGTGAACAACAGTAAAAAAAAATTGTCAGTAGCATTCAAAAAAACGAACAAATACAAATCACCAAATGTGATATAAATTATTGGAACAAACCTCTTCAATCAACAACAACCAAATCAGTGGTTGATTTAAACGCATTAGACTGTAATTTGTCATTACAACACGGTATTTTGGACAATTCTATGTTTTTAACTTTGTGTGAAGGCCCTTCTTCCGGTTCCAGGATCCATGACGGCATGCTTCTATACAGTGAGGGGGCATCTACTAACATGCTTAAAAATAAATAAATACTTCATGTGAAAAACATCATGATTGTTATATTTGAGTGAATACATTTTAATGGAAGAAATATTAAAAATTAGGTTCGAAATGCAGATGGCAAATCGGTGACCCTGAGACTGTATTGTCCAGTAAAGAATAACTTTTGCTTGGATTATTTCAGCGTGGAGGAACACATTTTGCATGAACTCCAACGGTGTTGTCTGGATGGGTTGTCTCTGTCCACATTTGACCACAGAGTGACGTGAATAAGCGCTACTGGCAAAACGTTCTACGATAGGTGCTTGAGCAGAATTGGTGCGATGTAAATATAAATATGTGATAAGCACAGATGTGCCCTTTACAACTCGTTTTATAGGCAGCTGGTGTCACTTGGGAACTGTGCGCACTTCATAGCAGCAGCAGTTGTTACTGGAGGGCATACAAACGTCAGTTTAACAGTGTGTTTACGATGGTCGTCGCGCTGCATCGTTTTCACGACAGCCATTTCAATACAAAACTTGGATGGGATCTCGATGGGATCTCCTTCGACTGTGTCAACAGTACCAACCTGATGACACCGAAGCCTGGGAGACTGAAATGGTCGGGGCGTCTCTTCCACAGTCTCTTCCATGATGCACTGTGGCTTTCTTCTCAGGCGCGCTGCTGCTGGAGTGGAAACTGGAAACACTCTCCGCTCCGTCAGGCTACATTTGAACAAGGTTAAGAGAAATGAAACAGGATTGTGCCATGGTTGTGTGTGCATGTGTGTGTGTGTGTGTGTGCATGGCCGCGTGTGCGTTGGCTAACCCTGACCCTCCGGTTGCTGCTGGCAGTGGAGTATCTGTCAGGAGTTTTGGATCGTCGATTGTTGAGCACTGTCGGCGTTCCGGAGAAGTCGCTGCCTTTGCTAAGAGACATGAATATAGATCAAGTAGTAAAGATGCCACTTTTATTGGCAAAACTTTGTGAGTAGGCGTAATAATACACTGAAACATTTCAGCATTCACTGACGTAAATTTGACTTGATTTTCAACAGACACCTGTTTGAATGGTAACTTGGAGCAGAGTTAACACTTCGCACGCTGCGAGCGTCTCCGTCTGAAGCCGATTTGATGTTGAGACCACCGATGCCGTTATCCGACCTCACCGGTCTGCTGCACACTTTATCCATCCTCATCCTCCTGCATACATACAGATATTGATTTTTGTTTGCAGGAAGCTCAAACAATACTGAGAATTATTATCTCGTTTAGATTGGCTAGGCGGTGAGACAATTAGTTAGACAGTTTGGCAGTGAATCACTGAGAAAGTTAGCTCTTTGGTCAAACAGTCAGACTGTCACATAGCTAACTAGTTAGTTGGTTGGTTGGTCTGTAAGACAAGAAGTTAGTGAGACAGTCAATGTTAATCAGTCAGTCCAGTCATTAAGTCAGATGGTCAGTGGGTTTAGAGGTTCGGTTAGGTCAGTTAGTGAATTTGGTAGTCATTCAAATTCAGTCACCTAATCAGTAAATTGGTGGATTAGTTATTAAATTCATCAGAATATCAGTTACCTGGGCAGAAATTCAGTTAAAGGGAGAGTTTGCAGTGTTCCAACCAGAAAAGCAAAGCAAGATTTGAATATAGCCTCATTTTACACTTCACTTCACTCACTATCGCATCTATGAAAAAAGCCACAACCAGGGGTTGGGTGGCCATCGGGAATTTGGGGAAAATATTATTTTTCCTAATCAGCCGGTGTATTTCCGGGCAGGTCATGACCATCATTAGCGCGTGGCGGTCGCACCCCGTCGACAATTCGGTGATAACAACTTTTCAGGTAATGAGCATAATAGTACAGCTTGGTGAATTTAAAAAAGGGTGGTCTGCGCCATCTTGACCGTGAGCACAGCCACCATGAAAACCAGCCCTTGCTTCCACTAAACTTTGGGCACGGCTGGAGCAAGGGTCAAATATGAAGCCTTAAATTTCAATTCAGATTTGGATTGACAAATCGACTTTAAAAGCAGCTGGTAATCACTTCTTCTGATGTTGTGACTGGAGGGAAACAGCATCGCCCAGAACACAAGTCAAACAAGTATTTTTGAGAAATGTTTCGAACCACATGTAGTTAATGTGAAACTTTTACCGTAAAGAGTGTTTTGGGCTCTTAAAAAAAGAACGCTTCAGTTTTACCCTCTCTTTTTCAGTCCATCGACGAGATGTTTGGACCTTCTGCTGGATTTCTGTGTATCGGCCCTCCCTGCCTCAGGACGGAGCGTCAAGGTCTCCGGGGACTTGCTATCCTCCATGGCTTGGGATAAAACACAAGAAGGACGGACATGGTTTCAGTATGGTGTGAAAAGAAGGATATACAAGTGCACGAGTGAAATTCACCTGTCGGACTGCTCAGGATTGTTTGCTTCACCACGTCACTGCTCAACAGTTTGTGCTCAAAGCGCTTTGATCGCTCCTCCAGGAACCATTCACCTGTCACCACCTTCAACTCCCTGCGCAGATCATGGAAACAACAGGCTCATCTACGCAGGAACACGACAACAAAGAGCTGCGGAGATCTAAGACTAAAATCATCAGTCAGTCGTGGGTGACATCACATGAGGGGAAACCATCCTGTGCACCTCATGAAACTTCTCAGGTTAGCACTTTATTGTATTGTCTTTGTTTTGTTTGCACAGCCCACAAGATGAGTGTTGGATGAGCTTCTTTGGAAAGTGGAAAAGGCCAATTGGTGAGACAAAAGAAGAAGAGACCAAAACGGAAGCTGCATTTGAGAGAAAATATCTCATTCTCATGCAACAAGCCACTTCTGCTAATAGCTAATATCAAAATTGTTATTTCACTGTGTATTACACAAGTACTACACAAGTAGACCTGAGGCATTAATCAGTCCCTAAAAGGTAGCCTAGTGGACACTTACGAAATCTTAGCACACACGTTACACCTCCACTGGCGTCGCTTCGGAGTGGAGACGCGGCACTCGCTGCATACACGGAGCTGGCACTCGTCACATAGCTCGCCGCGGTCAAAGATTAGACCCAACGTCTTGATGCAGCGGGCGCACTGACGCTCTGCCGACTCACGCGGCGGCCGGGAGCCTTTCCGTTTGATCTCCAGCAGCTCGTTCTTTAACTTCCTGTTGGGGGGAAAAAAAACAAAAAAAAACGTTATCGCTTCAAGCTGACGTATTTTTACCAAAGGCGGGTTGCGCCGTTGTGGGCGTGAACGCAGCCAAGGTAAACTATCCTGAAAATACTGTACATTTGAAATTTTAGTCCTTTGTACCTGCCAATCAGATGTGACAATATCATAAAGGTTCTTGGGCATATCACAAGTTTTCTACCTCGAGCTGTCTTCTATGGGCTCGGATAAATTAACCAAGAACAAAATTTAGACGTGAAAATTTCAGAAACTTTTAGTTTTGTTTTATGAAAACTTGAAGCCGAGACAGACATTCTTACCGTATCCTCTTCTCTTCTCGCTTTCTCAGCTTCTCATCCTTCTGTAGCACTTTCAGGATGGTATCTCGCTCGTGCTCCAGCAGAAAGGAGAGGTTCAGGTCGTCGGCCACATCCATCGCTACCTCGGGTCTACGCGCAGCCGGTGGAATCAGCTGAGCGGGCACGCCGCATGGAGGTAAACGCCGGCTTCTACTTCACCACACGCCTTTGTTTCCATTGCAGGCATCGCCATCATTTATGCTTCACATTGTGTGAACATCTGTAGGTGAAACCTGTACAGAATGCAGCGAAAAGGAAAAAAAAAATAATCGACGCAATTATGCTGTGATTTGCAAGAATTAAAACTGATTTCATAGGTTTGGCATTTTCAGTTGTCTTAATATAGGAAAACGACGATTGTCAGGGTTGGAAGGTTACATTTAATTGGTGGTGAGTTTCAAAGTGTAATGCTGACACACACACGCAAACAAACACATCCACATTCAGCTGCTGTTTTCTTGTTAATGACAAGACAAGAATCTCCGAAATGCAACCAATACTGCACTCGTTATTGTAGGGGTGGGGAACCTTAAACCAAACAGCATTTTAATCTCAATGTGATGAAGACAAAAGTATTTGTATGTCAGAACATCACACTAATGGACTTTTGGATCCTGACTTGATGGAGAACAGCTTTGCCATCCCATGAGAACACTTTCTTTTCATTCTCTCCAATCCTTTCCATCCTGCTTGGAAAGCCGTGCAGCTTCATTATCAGCAATTGCACTGCTGCCGCTTGAGCTGAGTTGCAGCTGCACTCGGATCAATGAGGAGATTTTCTTTCACCTTTAAATCGAAACGGAGGGAATTTCATAGTTCTAGCCGTAAAACTTCTCATAAGCTACCAAACATACAAAAGGCAGGACCATGCAAATGCAGATTCCTGTTCAATAAGTCTTCAGTGTTCATTTGATATATTTTCAAGCTCAGACAAATGATTAACTTTAAGTGGATACATGACTCTCTGTGTTAAAATAGGGTTATTTTTACCAAAAAATACATGCTCTATTTGCTTTAATTTTAGCCCCTCTGGGTTTTACAGATGACCATATTTGACTGTTTTATCATCGCTCTTAAATAGCGTCACGTTGAGCATTTTTACGCTTAGGAGCTCAAAGTTTATAATCACTGAGTTTTATCTCATAATGGAGTTAGGGTATGTCCATTCTGCTCTCCCCGAGTACACACATCCCGCATATTCCGAGTGGCTCCTCCCCTGAGCAAACAGGAAATGACCGAAAGTTTGGCTTTTCAGCTAAAATGAATGCACTAGCGAGCCTTGCAATAAAAACGTAGCTCAGAGGAATGTGACTCACTCCGTTTTTTTTCCCCTCAATGCCTATAATGAGTCCTTTCACACTGACTTGAAGCCTTAGCAAGGCGTGCACTCCT
Organism: Idiotropiscis lumnitzeri; assembly: GCF_059441095.1. Classification (NCBI taxonomy): domain Eukaryota; kingdom Metazoa; phylum Chordata; class Actinopteri; order Syngnathiformes; family Syngnathidae; genus Idiotropiscis; species Idiotropiscis lumnitzeri. Next base: position 9,610,272 of record NC_142404.1, on the reverse strand, counting down.
TTGGAAGTCGTTTAGTGCAAGGCAAACATGTGCTAACAGAACAGCAGATGTGTCCACAGCAGCCAGAAACGTAGCCAGAATTTTTTCAGTGGGTTGGCCATGGTGACAATACCTGAGCGTGCGGCGGTCATTTTTTTTTTATCATATCTCAAACAGTTTTCTTTGCTTGTGTGTACCATCTCATAGTCTTCTAATCTTGTGCACTGAGTTGCTAGCTAACAGCCAATCAGAGTAATCCATTGTCACAGCCGCCCGACGGAATTTCGCACATTACAATCTATCACTTATAAAAAAGCACAAAATCAATTTGGAATGACGTCCTAGTTTTGATTTTTGAATAAATTAAAGTTAAAACATTTATTTAATAAGATGCATCGGTTAATCAACAAAATAATCTACATGTTAATCAATTATTAAAATATTTGTCAGTTGCAGCCCTAAACATAATTAGTTAAGATTTTCTTTTTAATGTTTGTATGCACAGTAGTCATGTGCTCCACCGCCCTCTGGTGGCCAATGTGCGCACATCGGAAGAGCGTCAATTGAACTAGCTTAAGTGTTGTGTGTTAACGCCCACAGATCGGAAACCAGTTTAAGTTGATCCTCACCTCAAAACTGCCCATCTTTAAGAGGAAATGAAATAACTGAATTATTGACTTAGCGGCACGACAGCCGACTGGTTAGCAAGCAGTGCAGAGGTACAGGGTTGGATTCCTGCTCTGACCTTCCAGTGTGGAGTTTGCATGTTCTCCCCATGCCTCCCCAGGATCTGCTAACTGGGACGTCATGTTTGCTGTGGTTTGTTTGAGGAGTGTCAGTGTGTTGATTTGATAGTTGGTTTGTGGAGTGTATAAAGTACGAGAGTAGAGAGCTGTAATTTCTGATTAAAAAAGACGTCACAAACTTTGCTACTGTTTTGGGGGGACTGGACTGAATTAAAAGCATTTTGGTTCATTTCAATGCGGTGAGTTGATTTGAGATACTAGTGGAGTGATAAGCATGGTCCCGAAATTTTTTAAAACACAAGTAGAGGAACCACAATTTCTGACTGCATCAATCAAAAGAAAGCATTGTTATCTTCGGGATGGCAGATTTTTTTTTTTTTGTACTGTGAGATCATTTGATTGACATTTTTACAGTGTTAGTAAGGTGTTAATGCCATGAGAGATTACGCATTACAATTATTGCAGCTGTCATGTGGTAATTGACACCCTTCTGACGCAGACGACTTCCTCCTGAATAATTCACGCAGGAACTGGTGACCAATAAGCAGCAGGTCATGAGCCAGTGACCCAATCACATAGCGCACGCACCCACACACACACACACAGAGAAGGACATTTACATATATATATATGTACACACACACACGCACACACATAGGAGAGTTGAAGTGTTTAAAACATTAAAAATGCATCAACATATGGTCAATAATGCTGCTTCACAGCTGCTTTTAGGGCCCACCTGCTAAATCAATTCTCCGCAATACCCGGCAGCCACGTTATATTTGCTGGGAGACGCTGCACGGGCCTGCAGGCGTATGCTTTATGTATTACAAACACGCAATGGCAATTGCAGAGCCATCAAAAGTAGTTGATGTAAATTGTACTTTAACATAAAAACTCATTTACAGCAATATAATGTACTCTTACATTAATCAGGAACATTTTATAATGAAATACCGGAAACACTGTCAATACATTGTCTGTTGCCATTGTTCTGTATTAGTTTTAGTTGTTTTTTTTTTTTTATAAATATACAGTTTGGAGTATTTGTCAAGTGCAAGGTAAAAATAAAAGGTGACAAAGTATTGTAACTATGTGAGGTAAACTACAATTCCTTAATCTGTACAGAAGTACAGCAATACTGAAAGAGTGGTGATATATTATGAAGTTCTCGTAATGAAATACAAAAGTTAAAACATTATAAGCGGTTATTACAAGTCAAATTTTAAAAACCCAAATAGATTAATTAAGGATAGTTTTTGAGAGTGCACTTTTATGTGCTTTTTCAGTTAAAATGTAACATTGCCAGTAACGTCTATTACACCCTTTTCTGTGATTTCGTGAACAGGCCTTCTTTTGAATTTTTGTTTTAAACCCCCAAGGAATAAGGTTTTCTTGCGTTTTAGTAGCAATGTCAACATGTTGCATTTCTCCAATTTCATCGCCCTCATGTCAACATGATTAAACCTTGTCCCCTTAATGGCTTGTTTGTGTCCTTTTGGCCACAAATTAAAAGCAAAGAGAGGGTGGCGTCAGCTCAGCAAATGAGTGCCGCTCCTCCCAAAATGAGCTACAGAAGGAGAGGCGGGGGCCACAGGAAGGAAAATGAATGATTGGCTTAATGAGCTGTGTTGATGTGATTACCGTTTTGGAAAAAGGGCCAGACAAGAATGCTCAACATTGACTTGAAAATATGAGTCAGTGCTCTGACCTTGGAAATGATTTCAGTCACAAATGCAGTTGGCTACATTCATTTCAAAATGAAGAGCGGTTTTAAAGATTATAGCATTTTTAATAGATGAATTTTTGTTCCAACTACAACAATAACACGACAGTTTGTCCTAAGGTTACCATGTGAAGAAAGGCATCATGTTTTTTCTCGAAAAAATATTTCCCAAATTAAAGTAATGTTTTTTGTTTTTTTTCCTACATTTTTTTGAAGTGTTACAATCTTACATATCTTGAAAAATAAATATTTGTGTAAGCACAACATTACAATTATTTAATTTAGGTTAATATTTTTTTTCTAGGACAATTGTAAGGTTGACATATTTCTAGATAGAAATAATACAAGTTAAAGGGGGAAGACCTCTTTATGTAAATGTTAAAAAAATAAGGTTGTATTCTTTCTAAAAAAAAAAAGTTGTATTTTTTTAAAAAATTCAGGAAGGTTTGTAATGCAACAAAAGCCTTTGAAAAGGTAAAATTATGAAAGTAAGGCTGGAATTTAATTACAAAAATATTGAGTGAATTAAATGATGCAATATTATGGTACTAAAATACAAAGTTAAGAGAAGGTTACATTTTTTAATATAAAAAGTTGAAATATTGCAACAAGTTGAATGAAATGAAATGAAATCATGCTTTTAGGTATGTCATAATGTTTTATGAACTTAATATCCTAATTCTAGAAATAAAAGTCATGATATTAGGAAGCGGTAGGAAAACATTTTTTTCTGGAAAAATATCACACTACATAATTTTTAGGAACAAAGTTATCATGCAAAAAAGTTTATTTAAAAAAAATCTGAAGACACTATGTTTCAAAAATATATATTTGATACATGTTTTAAACTATATTATGAAATGGGAGAATCTAGGTCTACATGTTCTGAGCTCCTGTTTCCATGCTAGTGTTGTCGTGAGCAGGATAATGCTTCCACCTAGCATGGGTGTGTACATTCCCACAATTTTTATTATCATGCACGCATACATCATGGCAATTTCAACTTGGACCTTTCATTGTCTCATTGTGCGTCATTAGCAACGTAGCTTGGGGAGGTTATTGGCTTTTGATATTCCACTGTATGTGCCCGATTCTCATTTTCGATCACCTCAGTCTCGCTGAAAGCAGAAACGGCAGTAAGATGATGCAGAATGACGCTTGATGAAAGCACTTAGTTCCATTCATTGCATTGCATTGAGTGCACCCTTGAAGCGCTCCTAGGAATCACATTAAACTTTACTTCCGCTGTTGGCAAATCTCTGAAGGGACTATACAGTAGAAATGACGACAATTAATAGATGCTGCTTAATGACATGCAACTCTCACAATAAAAACTCTTGTTTGTGAGCTACATGAGGAGCCTTTTTGCTTCCACTGTGCATGTTTGGAGACCTTTTTTTTTTTTTTTTTTTGACAGCATGTTTGGATGTTATTAACCCAGTTTCGCAGCCTCGCCTTGATAAGCAACGCACTCACGCTTGAATATTTTATCGTGCTCCATCCTGTCTCCGCTGCACGCATTCGCCGTCATTGACATGCACGCTGCAACCGCATCATGGCTCATATGATATCATTTGAGGTACTTGACTTGAGGGCTTGCATCTCTCACTTCAGAAAAATAATACAATAGATGGACGGAACACAAGATACGATGATAATAATATATCACAATAATCATATGTGGAGGGAGGAAAAGTGTCAGCAATCTTCCCAATTTGCTGTTTTCAGATGACATAACTGGAATAAAGTGCAGTTTTTCAAAGATTTAAGTCTCATACTTTGTAGTGATTGGTCATGAATAATACATGCATGCACAAGTGATAACAAGTATGCTGGTGCCTTGAATTTCTCTCACTCATGTAGAAAAACAGCTGTCAGTATGATGCTGTACACTTGTATATTCAACCACAATGATAAACTTCATTTTAGATGAACATCTCATTGACAGTCAATGAAAAGTGTGCAGAATTATTTCTGGAAATGCAAATGTGTATATAATTGTATCTAACGCGGTGGTTGTGGCAATTTCACAAGCTAGTATTAGGACTCTAAAATGAACATTTTAAAAAGATGGATTAAAATAATACAAAGTTAAAGTGTTCATATGTTTGAAAAGGAAAAAAAATAGTAGGTAATATCACACACATAAAGTCATCTTTTTCTTCATGTACTATTAAGTAAGGGAAAGAAAAATAAAATCAAGAAAATCAACGCACAATGAGCAGCCTAAATCTACGCTTAGTGTTGGTATTTTTGCACATTTAAAAAAAAGGTGGTTTGCGCCACTGTGGGCGTAAACATAGCCAACTTGATTCGCCAGCAGTCACAGCAACTTGTCTCATTCCCTTTAAAAGCGGCACGTGAGGCATGCACAGATAGTCATGACGGAAGAAATGTTCACAGCAGGTACAGGCAGTGTTCATTTTATAGAATGATTTTTTTATTGTTATTATTTTAATGCATTATTATTTTACTTTTTACTAAATTATTTTCTGGATGTTCTTTCAAAATTAGTTATTTTCAATATTTTATTTCCCTTATTACTAATTCATTTGCTTGTTATATTTTTTTAGTTTAGTTTTGGTCAATAAATAAACACAAAGTTTTTAATTCACTGAATGTTTATGAATCATGTCACTATGAATAATCATGATAACAAATTTTTCTATAATCAGCCTGCCAGTAACAATCAACTGCTTTTCGGAGTCCAACAGACCAAAAAAGCCCATGAGGACGCCTTCTTAAACTTGAGGGAAGCCCTTACTACTTGTCCACCAACAAGTTCGCAGCTCAAGTTGGCACGAAGGTAGCCAAGACACTGACTGCCAAGATTCTCGTGTTTGGCTGCCACCCAGCTCTCTACGCAACCGATAACCATCGCTTACAGAATTGTCAGGAGCACTTAAAATACAAACGCTCACTACATGAGCCAGCAGCAGCCAATAGCATAATCAAAATATCCTTAATAAAGAAGGAGAAGTAAATAATAATAATTAAAAAAAATAATATATATATATATATATATATATATATATATATATATATATATATATATATATATATATATATTATTTTTTTTATTATTATTAATTTAATTTAATTTTATTTTCCAAGCGAAACAATTCACTGTATTCCTGGAGGACGAGAACAGGATGTTGATCTATAAACTTCACTTCCATCTTAAATGAAAAGAAGCCAAGCGTATCACGACTTCACGGTATCCAAACTGTGACAACCACTCCACTGCTTGTGAAAACAAAGATAAAAAGATTCAGTGTCACCCAAACAGATTTTGACTGCTCATATTCACACGGTTAAACAAAAAGCCTTGAAGTAGCACGCCAGATGGCTCCAAAAGCATAAAAGTGACAGCAACAGATGCTTACACACGTTGTAGTGACCCGCGGTAAGTTCTGGTGGAAGACAGCCAAAGCTAACACAATAACAATGAATTTCCCCGTTCATATAGAGTTGAGAGGAGCTCCACTTGATCCTCATCTCGCTGGGGTTAAACAGTTGATATCGTCATGACAACCACTCGGCCGAAGATTTTCAATCAGACGGAATTACGTTGACCTTGGCGGAGGCCTGCACTCTTGATCATGGCTCTAATTTCTACATGAAAGCAGTTGATCTTTTCAATTCACTTTTATTAACGTGGCGCCAGTCATTCAATGTTCTTTTCATCATGACAATATTGTCAGACGCCGGTGAGATCACAGGAAGAAAAGCTTGTCTACAGAGATACTTTTTCAAGAATAGATTGTATGATCATACAATGATAGTTTTATTTGTTTTTCTAGAAAAAGTTATGATATATTATTTTGAGGATTAAGTCAAGTCAACTTTATAAGAAAAATAAAAGATTTTTTTTTTTCACTGTGGATGCTCGTTGGCCTTAACCTCAGCAAGCACACCCCCACTATAGTGACGAGGATCGTATTAAAATATTTTTTATGATGATGATGATGATAATATGCTATTGGGTCTCCACCAATTCAACCTAGCAACAAGAGACAACTCAAAATAGTCTGAGAAATTTTTTCAACTACACAGCAATATATGCATGTTCAATTAACTTTGACCAAAGTAAAATTTCGAAACGACAACTTTTTTTCTTTGAAAAATCAAACATTGAGGGAGCGTAACAAAGATGTTGCGAGTCCACCATTCATACACGTTCACTGATCACTTCTAATTGACCGTTCAAATGTTCTAAAAGTGTCTCACTCACAGCAGCAACCGGGCAAATATCTAAGCGACGTCCATGTGTTCCAACACATTAATTAATCACAATCCTTGATCTTTGAAACATACTCGGCCGTGTTGACTTTTCAACACAGTCAAGACGCCACCGCTGAATAAATATCACGACAATGTCCACAATTCCCCGCCTTTGTGTGTTTTTACTGCAGCTGGCTGCAGCCATCTCACGCCCGGCATAAGAGGAAACCCAACAGACCAAATGACTGAGCCATCACCTCAGGCCACCACATGACACGATGTACAATATCAGATATCGCTATATACATGATGAAGAATTAGTCAAGCGGTGAAGTGCGGTGTAAAACGACGAACATTTGAAATGAAAATATCATGAGCCAAAGCGGCCTCAGCAGACATTGGCGACATCGTCTCTATTCACCCCTGCTGTAATGGCAATAATAAATGTAACACAGCTTCTGTTAGATTTGAGATTGGATGAGTGTATAGGACAATGCGATTGCTTTACAATAATTTGTTCTAAGTTGAAACACAATATTCTGATTATTTGGGATCATGAAACAACCAATCAGGGCTCACCTGTTTTCTGACTTCAGTCATCTGACTTTCACAAGATGAGCCCTTGGGCACTGTGATGTCATTTTCAGTCAACAGCCCCATGAGATGGATAATGACTGGCTTGCTTAATACATATTCCACAAATGTTTTATTAATCAGAATGGCAACTAGTGAGGGCATAGAGAACATATTATTGTAAAGAAAAATATTGACTTGACTTCCCCTTTAAGTTGTACATCGAATTAAAACATTCAGTGCCCAATGAAGTCGTTTGATGATTTTTTTTTTCATTAGCTTGATATAGGTGTGATGCTCTTTCCTTTTAAATGGCAAGCGCTTGAGGAGTAGTAATAAGTGACAGAGTCTATTATTTAAAGATAAAGATAAAGATGTCCTTTATTAGTCCCACAATGGGGAAATTTGAGTTAATTTTTTTATTTTTTTTTTTTTTCATTTGGTAAGAATATGGCAAGCATCAAACTGAACATTCTGTGGGTCTTGGAAAAACTAAAGAAAATGCTCTAGAGTCGTTACCACACTCGCACTGAATGAGTTTTAAAAATTGTTTTCATTGGTATCTGCCATTTTTGGAAATGCCTCGCTATGAATCGCAACACTGCCCCCCACGATTCTGCTGCTACTGCAACAAATGATTCGTATCCGCAAGCTTTGCAGTCAGCAGAAAGAACACAGAGTAGGAATCAGCCTCACATCTAAAAAAAATCTATGTCCTCCTTCACATTTCCATTTCTTCTGCAACTTGTTTAAGCGGCAAACTGCCCAAGCCTCAAAATTACTCTCAATCTGCTGCAAGCCATTCCTTGATTCCAAGACCAGACATCATTGATCACATTCAACATGCTTGACAGGAAAATAAGACCAAATGATCAAACCATGCATTAATCATACCCGTCGTAGGGATGCATTCATTCACTCGTTGGATGAAGGGCGGGGGGGGACACGTTCGGTGTCTGGCTGAGGCTGCAGGAGGCTTGGGCTGCATACCAAGCGAGCGGGGAGGCACCGATGTGTGGGAGGGAGGGAAACCCTGCACTATACAACAGCAGAAGACGTGTTCGGTGCAGCAGCATCCCCGTGTAGCGTGTGTGTGCATGCACGAGCGTTTGACGGACATGCCAGCCATTGTGATGATGCACTGACCTCTAGTCAACCCCCCCACATCCACAGTCAAGAAACGAGGGAGTCCCCTGAAGGCTTATCGCCGTTATTCTAATCTTTATTCTCTTGCCAGCCTGGCGCATTCTCCAAATACAGTTGTCCTCATCGTCATACGGCATTAAATTCATCGCACGCCCCGCCAAGTATCAAGCAGTGTGCAAGCCAACCACAATGGTACAATATTGTGCACGTGAAATGCACTCAAGGTTTTTTTTTTTTTCATCCCCACACCGAACTGACATTTGGTATGATTTTGTATTAATTGTCGTTACTCGAGAGCAGAAGTATGGAGCAGAGATACGTCACAGTAATGAGGGAGGTTATCCTTCACAACACTTTTTATGGATTTCAAAATAAAATGTGAATATAAATAAATACAAATTCAATACTTTTAATTGTTGTAAATACAATTTTAAAAATTAACCAGCATTATAACTACGTAATATTTGTTTACAATAAAATATAAAAACAATACTATAGTATAAATTTAACCAGAGTCATTATATTTGTATAAATTCAGCACTGTTATCACTTGTCATCGATTGTTTAGGGAAAAACATTTTGACAAGTACAATTATTGGAATTGTACTGAAAAAAACATAAAATATTGCAAAATACATATTGTACTATTTCAATTTACGAATGTAATAAAAAAAATAGATAATATTCTTCTAAATAAATATATAACAATTAAATTAAAACAGTAATAATTATTATAAAAATAATTTTAAAAATAATCAATTACTGATGCATCGGTCAAAAATCATGCAATTTGCAATATACAGGTCAGGAGTTTGAGAAGTGTCACGGTACCGGTATGTGTGTGCAAATGTTTGGGCGCTTATAATACAACCTCTGAGTTTCATGATTCATGCATCTTGACCACTGGTGTGTTTACGAAATAGAAGCTGACACTCGATAAACGTTTGATGTATTTTATGTAGAAGTGCACACACAGTCACACATGGAACTACTGAAATCACGAGAACTCTTCATTCACTTTCACTCAACAGTCTCCTGGTTGAACACATTGACAGCCTGCAGAGGCTTCAGGGTTCTTTGAATGTGCCTCAGCGTTATATCAACAATCCGATACGACTTTTTATGACGTTGCAGTTGGCACTGTAATCAGCACCATCCACAGCAGCAGCAGTAGCAGCAACCGCGGCGGCCGCGGCGAGAAATTTGTCTTTTTGCTGCATTGCACCTGCATGTGCAAAGCCGCCGAACTTTCCACGGTCCCACCGGTGGCTGACTGAGCCTCCGCGGTCGTGATCGCGCCCCTCCTCTCGCCCACCCACCTTTTTAACCCCCTCAACACACACAAAAGCGAGAGGAACAAGTAAAAACAGGCTGCCATATGTCAGTGACAAAACACCAACCTGTTTTATTCGTGGACGTGTGTGTTTTGCCTCGCGCGCCGTTTGACCCGCCGGGAGAGACACGTCTTACCTGGGAATGACGGTGAGGGGGTGGAGAGGGATGCCGGCAGGGCACTCCGAGGTCTGGCGATACGATCCAGCTCGTCAGGTTGTCGGTAACCGTGTGGGGGTTTCGTTTTGTCGTCTCACACGGTGTGAGAGTACACACGTCCACTGGCTGGGTGGTTCGAGATGAGGGGGCGTGGTGTAAGTACGTATGTGCACGTTTGCGCGGGCGTGTGTGTTTGCGTGCGCGTGTGCATGCGTGTGAGCATGCGTGAATAACCGTTTGCTTGCGTGCACGTGCGTGTGCATGTTTGCGCGTGTATTAGTGTTTGGGAGTCCATAGTTATATAAAAAATAATAAAAGTGAAAAATAATAAAATATTAGAAAAATGAAAAAAAAATAGTTAAAAAGATGTCTAACAGAAAATACAATAATATTAATAAAGAATGTTTTAAATGAAATTTGAGGACATTAAGGAATCACTGCTAAATCTAATCATAATAATAATAAAAACAATCTACTTTATTGTTTTTATAAGCGATATAGGAATTATGAATTTACTAAATATTTAATATCACTCGCTAAGTAAGCATTTTTTATTACTCAGTCCACAATGCAAACAATGCTATGGTAACTATATATACCATCTATATCATATACATATATACATACAAAAACTACCATGTATACAGTATATATGGTAGTTAATGTTTTGATAGAATAAAAGGATAAAAGTCGAGCCACCACCTCAACAACAAATGCGACATATGCCATTGTATTGATGTTGTTGCCGTTGTTGTGCTCAGTTCTTAAAACTGGTAAATGACTTTTTACTCTATATTTAAGTATACGTATATTCTATTTTTTTTTTTTACTTTTGTCCTAATAACAGAATGTGAGTGCCTCTTCTGTTAGCCAGCAGTTCACGTTCTCATTTATTTCTCATTTGCTCAATGAAGGTCATTAGAGTAGTGTTACCGTGCGGCCACTAGAGGCGTCATTGCAGTGACTTGCTGACGAAATGGTTCTGTCTTTTCTGCGCTCGTTGGTTCACGCATGCGTAAACGAGGAACAGTCACAAGAATACCTACCTACCGATTCTGAGTCAGTGACAGCAGAAAAGCCTAGTTCAAATGGAGGAGTATAACAATGGAGATGAGGTAAACACAATGTACATATTACCCGTCACATTTTGACGCTTGGCATTGTGATGGATGTCGTAGTTGGATTGCATTTGCTGCAGATCGGTCAGTTTGAGGAGCTAAACTGTGCTTGCTTTAGAAGTGTGGGTGGCTCTAGGAAAGAAAGGAAACGTATATTTTGATATAAAAAAGAAGAGTACTGTACGTATATCGCTTAAAGGACTCAAACTCGTACTCGTTTGTATCAGACGCCGCTGATTCCCGTGCCGCAAATAATAACAATGCCACTATTGTCCATGCCTTTCTTCATCTCGATTACAAATAATTTCGAAGTCGTTTTACAACATAAGCATCTGAAACGGCATGGTTTGCACATAATTTTAGTTTGAAGAGCGTCGCCAAGCGTCTCCTGAGTAACCGAACAGACACAAAACATACGCGAGTGATCTATAAAGACTGCTAACAACCCAGACTAAACTCAGCTCCTCCCCCATGTGTAAAGATTTTAGTGTCTCACTCGTGACACATCACATCAACATACTTCCTTTACTCCAATTATCATTTTCCCATTAGCCAGAACCTTGGCAATACTTTGTGTCATTTTAGGGCATTAGAGAAAGAGCCCAAAAATCCCACAGTGCTGCAAATTGCTGAAAAACTCGTATATTTGTGATTTTTCGACCTGTACATTAGAATTTCACTTCGAACTAAATTATTCCACTGTCTTTTCACATAGGTGGTCTTCAATGCTGATGAAGCCACGAATAACATTAAAGAGGTACGTGGAATTGCTCATCTCACAATGTAAACAGGCAATGTTATCATTGATGATGGTGACACGGCAGTTTTTGTGCTTGTGTGTTGATGTCACAGTGCATCGAGGGCGTCATTGGCGGCATGGACTACAGTCAAAGTAAAGTGAACCAGTGGAGCGCCAGCATCGTGGAGCACTCTCTAACTCACCTGGTCAAACAAGGACGGCCGTTCAAGTACATAGGTGACTTGGCCGGTGACATGATATACGGGACGTCTGTTTAGTGGGTGAAGGTCGCATGTGACACGTGTTTTTGTTGTTGTTGTTTTTTGGGCAGTTAACTGCACTGTCATGCAGAAGAGTGGCGCTGGTCTGCACACGGCAAATTCGTGCTACTGGGACAACACCACGGATGGTGAGACATCATCCATCACCTTGGAGAGATAATAAGACAGTGGTACCTTGATATAAAAGTTCCCCGGCCAATACTTGGTCAGTTTTGGGTTGTTTTTTTTTTTAGCCAAAATTTGCGTCACAAGTGAGCTTCAGATATCCCACAGCTTGAGTGAAGTGAAAAAAAAGTAATTAAGGGATTGTGATTCCGTCGCACGTGGGCATGCAGAGCCATCCGCTGATGCGCTTTCAACCAAATGTCAAGCACACATATGAAATAAGAACATTCACAAAGAGCTGCTGTAGGCCACAACTCACACCTAGACGCTCACTCTCAGGCTAAAAGATGGCCCAGGCTCCTTAAAGGCCCACATTTAACACATACATACTACATAGCGTACAATCATTATTACACTTGAAGAGACCTGTTTATTTCTTTACATTCTACAACATGTGGTTAAATAAAAGCCAAACACTCTATTCAACGTGTTTTGTTTTTCAGGAAGCTGCACTGTGCGATGGGAGAACCGCACCATGTATTGCGTGGTCAGCGTCTTTGCTGTGGCTATATAACGGCAGTGAAACCTCGCCGGGACCATGACGATCCTCCTTGCTAGCTTACAGTTTTTAGCCCAACAATCAAACAGCCTTGGACTGAAAGGAATCGCGTCATCACGTTCAGGATGCCACGATGAGTATGATGTTATATGTGATCATTCCAACGTTTGCGGAGCTGAATCAATGCAAATTGAACACTAGTGTTGCAGTGACTCCTCAGCTGTTTCTAGACATCTACGTTGTTGCGTTCCAAAGTAGGCTTGTCCTCATAGTACGTACGTGCACAAATGAATAATTTATGATTTACTTGTTGTTTGGTCCAAATGTGTTCAAGAATATCCCCTCAAATGTCTTGTTTTGTTCTACATTTAAATAAACGTGTAAAACATATTCATGTTGCAAATCTACCCATTTTCTTATCAGGGTTCATTCCAGCTTACCTCTGACCCAAATGAGAATAAGAAATATAGAAAATGGATGCATGAACATAATCTATGCATTTAATATGTGATATTTATTAATTAAGGGTGAGCTTCAGCAACCGGTGGATTTTTTATTTTTACTGAAACGTTATGGCTTTGAATTCCAATGCATGCTAAAATCCACATGCACAAGGTTTTATATTTCAGACTTAGTTACAAAAAATAAAAATATAAAAAAAGCAAGCTGATGTGCTACATAAAAAAAGACATTCTTTTATAATGCGCTTAGGATCACATAAAGCCATCGCTGATTAAGATGTTGTTGACCAGAATAATTCAACAACCGAGCCCATGTTAAAAGTTCTGCTTTTGTCCACTAGAGGCCAGTAGAGTGTCGTGAGAATTTGCACAGCCGAAAGGAATTTTGACGGAATTAAATGTAAAACTCAAGGTATAAATATAGATTTATTACATATTTAAGTAGCATTTAATCCATCAAATGCATTTCATTTTGATATGTAAAAATAAAAACAACACATTACACTACCACATTAAGGCTGAAACATTAGTCTGTGTGCATGCGAGTGCTCTGAGTGTAAATATTCTTCTCGCACTCACTAGCGACGTAAAGCTCGCGGTCTGACTTAAGCAGGAGGGATGCAAACGCAATATCCCAAAAATTTCTTAGTCTGCTTGTGTAAACGTGCCAAAAAGTTCCAGTGATTAATTTGGTGATTTCAGTCCGAAATACTGTACATCACAAACGAAGCAGCACATATAACGCTTTCATCAAATTAAAAAGGGGAAAAATGTAGGCAACCAAAATGGGGGCTAGTAGAAAAGAGGTGCTCCATGCACACACCTGCATGCGGCTAAAGTGGTGGGACAGACATTTATTTGATGAGTTTGTTATGGAACACCACAAAAGGCATTGGGGATGAATACTCGCATCCATATATTCATGTATTGTCAATTTTCAATGGATTCATGGCCAGGCATCCCAAAACCTTCGATCTGCAAATACAATCTTAATGAAACTGCAACTTATCTGTAGTATTTAGAATGACAACAGCTACGTATATAACACTAACACTACTTAAGAGTGTGTGATTGATGGGCCAGGTGAATTTAATTTTATCTTCTCCAAGCTTTGGAGCACACGTGTCCAATGATTCATTGTTTCAGTATCCTACGCAAGTTGTTGTCCTCTAACAAGGAGCAGAATCACTAAACTTCATTTAGTATTGAGTGATTTGTTTTTTCTTGTGAAAAGAAATACACAAAAAGATTTTTTGGAGGTGCGGGGGGTACTAGAACTGATTAATTGCAATTGCAATCATTTCAATAGGAAAAGGTCATTTGAGTTTAGTCTTCTGATATACAAGTGTATTCGTGGAACAAATTAAACTCATATCCTAAGGCAACAGTGCATCTAACTCTTTGGAAGTACTGAAAGCTTGTATTTTCACTTCTTAAATTTGAAATGGCCTGGCATCAAGGGCTGAATAATTTACAAATACAAATCAATTTTTTAATTAAACCAAAGAAATCTGTCTGATTTCACTCATCTCTCTCTCTCCCAAGTGTTTCAGAAGTGCAGTTCATGTTTTTATATGAAACAGCAATAGTTGAAGTGATAACTCCATAGATTTGTTTGCAATGTTGTTTTAATCTGATTTACTCTTTGTTTGTGCCACAGTTGTTTAGTAATTCTTAGTTGTTGTGGTGAATGCTTAAAAGACTGCAAGTCAAACTGTTTAGTAAGTTAACAATTCTAATTGAAGTCGCTAAATAACAGAATAATCTTTTTTATTTATTATATTCATGGTTCATTTACCTTAATTTTAGCATAAGCCTGACTTGTTAAAGCAAAACATTTATGCATAATATATCAGATAGTTTTTTGTAATACACCTTAATGTATTGCTTGCGTTGGGTAAAAAAAAAAAAATACATGACCCTTAAAAAAATGGCATTTTAAATTGGAATATTTAGAGAGAAAAAAAACACCCACTATTTCTCAAATTTGTTCAGCCCTGCTGACATCCCAATATTTTTCCCCCATAAAAACAATCTCATAATTTCTCCGTAGGCTACAGAATGAGATCTGGCGTTTAAATAAATTTAAATAATGCTAGTCTAAGGATACGGGATGCTGTTAGAATGGTAGAAAAGAGTCCAATTGGATGAAGGATGGAAGTGTAAAAGTAACAAGTCAGCGTGGTTCTTAGGAGTCAAGCAGCTTGGCCGCCGCTGCCGCCATTCAACACTTCTCTGACCCGATTGTTCGGAATGTTGCGACGTGCATCAGGCGCCGTGCCGACATTGCCGCGTGGCCCGAGCTCCTGGTGGGGGTCGTCGTTCGACTCGGTGGAGTTGCACGACAGGCAGAGAAGGGCGCAGCAGTCCTCGAAGCCTTGGCTCATGCTGGACGCGAAGAGACGACGACAAGGGTGACAGGACTGGTAGAAGACGAGCATGAAGAAAACGCAGGCGCCGTAGGCCCCCAGCAACTCCAGCATCAGCAGCGGTGCTGACATGAACTCGTAGAAGTCTGTCCTGTAGATGTACCAGATCAGCAGCAGCGATGCATTCTCGATGAAGCGCAGCATGTAATACACCACCATGCGGTACCAGTTCTGGGACTTGTTAATTAGGTCCGGGTCACTGAGCTTCACCTGCACGGCCGACCAGCAGAACATGTTGATGCCGGCGTACAGGAAGGTGAGCATGCACAGCACGACGGCGGTGCCCACGTGCGTCAGAGTCTTCTCAATGTGCTGCGGGAAGGGCGAGTGGCTCCTCCAGAACAGGATCCAAGGGTAGAAGAAGAAGGCCAGGAAGTTGACCAGAACCACAGGAAGCACCCAGACTTTCAGCACCGAGCTGAACAGAACCAGCACCACCACGCGGCTGGCAATCTCACAGCTGCGCCACATGAAGATGCACATGTAGGCCGACGGACTCAAGGACACTTGGTATTCGTCGTATTTGATCTTGATGGCCAGGATGTTGCAGCGGAGGGCGCCGTAGACGATGGACAGCAAGGAAATCACCATCAGAGTGCCTGAACAAAAACACCAGATGACCAGATGGAGAAGTGTAAGTCAAAGTCTAACAGGTGCAGCTCACAAGTAATGGAATATTGTGATTTTCCAGGAATGCTTTAAAAGTGACACTGGCAGAGCTTTATGGGAATAAAATGCCGCATATCGATATGCACCTGTTTCCTAATTATTGTAAGAAACAACTAACATGATCAGTGACCCACAAGGGAGGCACATTCACCAGGAAGCTGTCACTTTGAGGGAAGGGAGTGGCTTGTCAATTTTTTTGCTTTCAAAGGGATCATAGACTTGATATGAAAGGGTTGAAGGCGTGTGCCTCGCTGCTCGTTCTGTAAATAATTCGTTTTGTTGTGGAGAGTACAAACATGTGATCATCTCCATCTCATCGTTGACTGCATCTCCACAATTGGTGGTGAGGCGATGTGAGCAAAATATCCGATGTCAAATCGATATTAGCATCCATGGCGCAATGGTCGAGTTGTCCCACAATCCCTAGCCTGTGCTTTCAGCACATCAAGGTCCAGGTGAACTTTGACCCACAAGACAGTGGAAACCCCCCCCCCCCCAAAAAAAAATCAACTCACAGTCCTAGGAAGTTGTTGCACTCTTAAGACAAGGGACTACTACTCCTACAAGGGTAGCTTTTTCTTAAATAAATCAGGCTTGTACTAAGGTAGACTTTTACACTTTCAAATGTAGATATTTGTAATTACATGGTCATAATCTCTCTGAGGAATTAAAGTACTGACAGCCTCCCACACAGCAGTTACATAACACTCATCTTTTTTTATCCACTGACTCTAATCTGCCGGCCACTTGGACCCCAACCCACGTCCACCCCATCCAACTCACCTCTTCCGACAGACACGGCTCGCTGCAGGACGCAGATGTAGAGCTGAAGGGTGAGCTGCGGGGCCGAGCCCAGGAAGGCCTGCATGACGGCGGTGCGCGCGAAGGCCGCCCGGTGCGTCACCAACTTGCCCTCGGCCTGGCCCACCTGGCGCTCCACCTCACGGGGCTCACCCCGGCGGGGCATCTGCTTCTTCCTTGTGATGCTGACATAGGGATCCTCAACGCGGCCCACGCTGCCGTAGGTCCAGAAAGCCTCCAAACACCTTCGAGCGACACAGATCAATGAAAGTCACTTTTGCTTATTAAGCTGCAGAGAAACATCATTGGTGACATAAAAAAAATGTTTTTAAAGTCAACCTCAACTTTGTGGTTTTTCACCTTTCGCGGGGGTTCTGGTCCATATTAACCACCATAAATGAGGCTGCTTCAAACCAAAATGGACAACATACTTTTCAATGACTTTGAGACTTTTTCATGTGTGCTTTTATGAGGCACGTCCACCCAATTTCATGTCTATTGACAAAATTGATGTCGTATTTTTTTTCTAATTTTTAAGGAGGCGCAAGGATGTAAGTGCTTTCTGTTTGACCAGAATGCAGGTGTGCGCAAAACTGTCAAGACTCATTAAAAGTTATCAGCATTTGTTGAAAGAGTGGTTCCAACGTTAAGTTTAGTTCTAAAGTTCTAAAAACTGGCATATGGTTCCTATCTGCAACTCTTTTTTCTCTGAAGCTTGAAAGCCAGTCAGTGTGCCAGCAGGGTAATCAGACATATTGGTTCCGGCCACAGTTTGGCGCATGAGCCAAAGCAGCACTGATATGATGCCAGGATAAAAAAATGTGTTGATGCACACAATCCTGAGATCTCTTCGATCATCGGTGTTTCTCGTCACGTAAGCATGCCATGATTAGTATGGTATTCGTATAACATGGAGTATAGAAATATATTTTGTCATATTTATCAATTAATGCTTAAGTTCCACTACAGTTTTGCATTTTTCTTTTCACAAATGTCAGCTATAAATTACAACACATGATAAAATCCATCTGACGTAAGCTTTTATGGGTCACACTTAAAAACAAAAAATGAAAATATTCAAAAACTTTTGAAATTGGCATCAAAAATACATTTAATGAGACATCAAGTCATCACTGATTAAAAAATGTTGGGTTGAACCTGCACGTGGCTCAAAGTGATGACATGGTGAATCTAGTACATTCCAGTTTCCTAGGGGGGTTGTTTTTTCCATCCTTTGCTTTCCCCTTCCACAAACAAGTTAAAGGGTGGGGGGGGGGACAAAGAGCAAGGTATAAGGGGAACTCTTCTCCTCATCTATCGTCAGAACACCAATTTATTCCCTATCAGTGTGAAATTATCCAGTTTAATGTCATGGGTCATAAAATTATTGATTTATAACATACAATCTCTTTGTTCAACTGTGCCAGGGAGGTACTGTATAATGAAAGGCAGTCTAAATGCTCTTCCACTAAATGGCAAAAAGTACAAAACGACCCTGTGTCCAATTTTTGTGTCACTTTTATTTAGTGGTGTGCCTTTTTACCTGATGTAAAATATGTGCATTGGCTCAACAAAAGTTGAGACAAAATTGTGTTTATCATTCCATTTGTACGTCAACAGCAGTTATATATGCATTCCAAGTGTTGGTTTTTGGCTCAGATAAGGGTAAATGCGGCTGCTGGCTTCCCCTCTCAGCTCATGTTGCCAGAAGATAAGGAGGTTAACGGTGTCACATGCTATTCTTAGACGTGCTCTTCACGTAGGAAACATGCAATCCCCCTTTTGACTGTACTTGTGTACAATTGAGGAGGAAAAGGAAAGGACGGGATTGGATCCTCTGGTATCGTACAAACATCAGCTTGTGCACATGAAATATAAATAAAGAAGAAGACACTAAAAAGGCGAATGTGTGTGATTTTAATTCAGTTGCAAAATGTCTGCACGTACAATATGTTGAAGAAACAGTGGCGTAAATATCAACGACGGAACCAGTGTGAAGAACCGGGGGTCAGATGCGTTAGGGCCCGAGAAAGAGGGGGAAAAAAAAAAGCTCAGGCAAGTCAGTCCGCTGAGTGGCCAGTATGAGAGGAGGAAATAATAATGACGTGACGTAGAGCACGCAAAAACTGACAAAAATTAGTAAGATGAGGCTAACGTTAAAAAGATAAGATAGGCTTTTTTTTTTTTAATCAAAGCCAGGGAGAAGCTACATCGCGCCGGAATTAAGCAGTAGTTTGGCGTCAAGCTCCAACAGTGAAGTTGCAATGACCCTACGGCTGCGGCCTGCTTCTCCAGGCAATCAGAAGGAGACTCCACCACCACTGCAGCCTCAGAGGATGAATTTGGCGCATTCGGATATGCCCACCTGTGAACTTGTTGCAGGGACTACTTTGTCCACAACTGTGCCTTTAGGCGCCAATGCAAAAAAATGTATATTAGCAATTTACTTGTGTAATTCTGGCGTACCGGGGCCATTGTGCGCGTGTGCGTGTGAGCGTGTGTCCACTGTGCTGCCCATGAGCCCAGAATATTCAAATTAATCCAGTGTTTCCAAACATAAGTTGTCAAAATGAACTGACAACATGCAATTGCTCAAATGCATTTCAAATTATAGTTATATTTTTGTGTTAATTAACAAAATGCAGTAACACGGGTAAATTGTAAAAAATGAACAATTCAAATTCCTTGTACCCCACATAGAATGCACTGTCAATCTTCATGTTCACGTGGTGAATTCAGAACAGCACGCCAAGACGAAAAATTGCTTTCCCATTTGGTTTGTATTTATTAATCAATGGGCACACTGTTTATCTGCAGACCTGTTGCCAGACCGCAGTCTTAAGGAGCGGTACATTAAATGCACATTGGGGAATTTATTATAATCACTCCATAGACAGTACTTACTTTGCCCCATATTTTTAATGATCCTATACCGAACTGTATTTGCACAGCACTGAAGCTTGCTGTCAATAGTGTTGAACAGCGCCCTGTGCGACATCCGCTGGCCAATAATACCTTTGACAACATATACAGTAGGCAAAAGAACCAGACTAGAATTACCTCCGGTAGAAACTGAATGAGAATTCTGAATCTGGGGGGATTCCTGCTCCCTTGCCCACCGACACCTCCACCGCCCCACCCCAGTGCGCCCATGGCTCGTGTACCTCTGACAGGGAGCAACGAGGGCATGGAGAGCAATGAGTTAGTATTGATCAGCCGGCTGCAACTAACAAATCAGTGGATCAGCAAATGGAAACGACCCCATGCACGCGTGCGCTCACGTGCACAGCGACCACGCACGCACGCCCCCTTATG
The DNA here is from genome assembly GCF_059441095.1 of Idiotropiscis lumnitzeri. Classification (NCBI taxonomy): domain Eukaryota; kingdom Metazoa; phylum Chordata; class Actinopteri; order Syngnathiformes; family Syngnathidae; genus Idiotropiscis; species Idiotropiscis lumnitzeri. Next base: position 9,589,910 of record NC_142404.1, on the reverse strand, counting down.
TGTTTTAATCACAGACGCAAATGAACAAAACCACCGACCTGACGATGGGTCCGAACTGCAGCATGTGCAGCAGCAAGATGAACGGCCGGTCCCTGCCCAGGTCCCGGTGGAAGAAGATGAGGGCCAGCTGCACCAGCATTGACGGTACAAGCGAGAAGAGCAAGGTAAGCTGTTGCCAGACCTTGTCCCCCGCCGATTGGTACGTGGAGCTCAGGTAGAGCGCCGCAGTGGTCTCGGCCGTGAACAGGGACACCGACAAAAAGATGGAGCTGGGCAGTCGCATCCTCGCTCACTCAGCCATGGAGGGGCGAGGCCGGAGGACGCGCGTCCGTTCGGCGTCGGCGGCTCGGATGGCGCCTTAGTGTGGAGCACCGCGCTACCTACCGCAGACCATCCGCGCCGTCACCGCCGCCACAGACGTCTTCACCAGCCTGGGTGTAGTTCCGATAGCGGCCACCTCGAGGAACGAGGGCGCTATCGTGCGAGGTATGATGCATCGAATACAATAAGCGCGTTGCGGCGTCACACGGCACCGCCGCGACACGAAACGCGTCCACTAGGAAGCCCTTTATTGAGTGCGCCATCCGAAGAAGATCAAAGAACACGAATTCTCGTGAAAGATGCTGTCGAAAGTACGATTTCAACTTATTGTGGGGAGCAGCTTGGTTGACTTTCGATGTTGGCCACGCCCCCTTCGCCAAAGTTTTGACGTCTGCTTCTAGTGTTGTAGTGATTGGTACATTCATTTTAGATATCTTTAAAAAAATATGTTTGCTGGCCAGTAAGTGCAATTGGAAGAGTGGTTTCGTTGGTTAACAATGACAGTGCAAGGAGGGAATGAAGATAAAAGGCTTGTATAAAATTCCACTCCCTTCAAAAAAGCATAATGTAAATGACTCGTTTCCTGGACAGAGATGTGAAAAAAAATATTATTGTAGAACCAAAAAGGCAAGTTCTACAGGGACCTCATAACATAATAACAACAACATCAAGACATCTTTTGTTTGTTTTCTTTCCCCGAAAGCCGTGCTCTTACCATAATTCATGTGCTTCATTTTCAATATGAATTATTCACTGAAATCAAAAACATCCCATGCTTGATTTGCATTTAGGAGAGTAATCTGAAATGGACAATGTGATACTTCGTGGGATGATGCTGGTAAAGCTGAAAAGCTAAACATTTACTCAACAACACACATACAAGATAGGTTTCCACTGAACTTGTACAAATACTTTCTTGTTTCTTCCAATGCAAGACAATTTCATCTTCAAGTATTCTATTTCTTATGTGTCCTCTCCTTCACTCAAAGACACTGAACAGCGGGAATTCGGCCTGCTCCGGCTGCAGCAGGTCCACCAGGAAGCAGACGGTCCCAGACAGTCCTTCGAACAGGCTGCACACTCTGGTGACGGACCGCGGGCCCGCCTTGAAGTCCCCCGTGAACAGGAACTCCGCAAACCTTTGTGGAGAGAAAGCCAAATGTTGGTAAAGAATGTTGTGATGGAGAGATAGCTCAAACACTTATGAATCACTTTATTTTGTACTCCTGTAATACATACAAGGCGTTGCATAGACTGCTGGCGGTTTTTTCCCCTGTCAAAGATGTGCGGCGGTGCGAGCACAACTGTGGACTAGTTGGACGTGTGTACTAAAGACATTTGGAATTCTATACCGCTAGTTGTTCGCTAGCTTTTGCCCGGCCCACAAACAGCTCATCAGAACCGCACTCCAGGAAATCGATGGGCGCGCACACTTGCCACAGGTTACGAAATTTCGTCAGCGGTTTTACGAAGTCGGCCAAGCCCAGGGACTTGTAGCTCATCGCGGCCGCCCCGCCGAGTAAGAAAGCGGCACCCATGCTCCTGTCCGGCTCGGCGTCCGCATGGCGCACAGATATGTCGATGATGCGCTTGGCCGCCTTGAGGTAAGCGTCGCGCCTATCGGAGAACAGCGGACACTCGCTGACATAGTAAAGCATGTACGCCACGCCGGCCGGGCCGTCATACAGCCCGCCGTCGCAGCCGTCTACGTCGCTTGATGTGGGGACCTTTGTGAGGATCCTGTCCACCGTTGCGACCACCACCGGAACCACCGTTTCGGCCCCGTGGTCGGGCGGCAGCGCGTCCTTGCTGTAGTCCGAGAAGCGGTTGGCAAAGCAGCGAGTATTCTCCATCCCCGGAGGAGGAAGAGGCCACGAAGACACCGGCCTGCCTGAGGTATCAAAGGATGAGAGGAAGGTGGAGAATTTAGTGATCCAATCCCGTCAGCCCTGAGTTGATTGGTCATCACCAGTGATGGTTTGGGCTCAGATTGGATGATGGACCGAGTCTTAAACAAATGTACCTGTTGAAATGCGAGCGGGGCGGCGACATTATTATTTTAAGTACAATCCAGTAATGTCATTCTCAGTGGCGTGCAGAGGACATTGGAAGGATTTTGACGCTCCAATAGAAGAAATTGTCGACTGTGGGGGTGCAGACGGAAGATTTGCCAACTTTATCGCTTGATCGACGATCGTTGGCCTATGAGGGTCCGGCTGAATTAGTCGTTTGAGAGTTCATTTTACATTGTACAAGTAATGTAGAACTCCACGAACGCTGTCCTTGGTGCTAAAAATGTTATTGGTCCCAAGAGTCTCGAGGACACAGTTCATATAAAAAGTAGGATAAAATCACTGCAACCATGCATTGAGAAAAATATATGGGATGTTTGTGGAGAAGGAGAGGTATAAAAGTGAATACTTTTTGGTCCATGGTGAATCCAAAATGATATAAAACAGTCCAGTGGCGTGTTCACACAAAGGCCTTCAGTGAAGTTCTTAGTCCGACTTGACTAAATACCTCTCATAATGCCATCATTTATGAAAGGCTGGAGAAATAATATACAGACACTCACCTCGGGTCACGATAGCTTCTCTTGAAAGGTCTGTCTTTAAAATGACCACGCAAATATATATTGAATCAAATTGACACTTTTCCTTCCTTCAGCCATCAGTGCATCCTCAAGTACGTAGTTACTACTACCACTGGGCAGTAGAGAATTTTGGAGGTTCCATTTTAAACCACTACAGTGCCCAAGTACAGTCCGTGGGGGCCACAATCCTGCATGTTTTCAATATTTCCCCCCTCCAACACGCCTGATTCAAATGATCAATTCATCAAGTTTTGAGAAGCCTGATCATGATTCTGATCATTTGAATCAGGTAAGTTGGAAGAGGAAGACATCTAAGGCTGGATAGGGACTCCCGAGGACCGGACTTGGGCTACATAAGTGACAGAATAACACAAATAGGTTCAAGACGTTTATTTCACATTTCCCTGCATTTCTGCCAGCCAAGCATCACTGGGGGTGTATTGTTTCAAGTGCTAATCGCAACATTATGCTAACAAGCACTAGGTCTGGATAGCTGCCGCACTTTTACAGGCCATTATGTCTGGCAACCGTACGCTGAGAAAAGAAGATAGTGGAAAGGGAGGGGGTTGTCTTTTACCGGATTAACTTGACTAGCCTGTCCTGAGAAAAAGATCATTATGATAAATTTGACACAGTGTGAGGTACTTGTGAGTCATAGCTTGGAAGAAAAACTGGAAACAAAGTCTTCCTGGCTTCATCTAAATATAAACAAAAATAAAATGAACAAGCACAAAGGAGATAATATTTAAACTAGCAGATAATGAAATATAGACTTACGGCAAGTGAATGAACTGTGCATGAAATAATATAGGGGGGAAAAAAGTTATGAAATCACCTTGTTTCAGTTTTATCAAAGGTCCCCAGAAGGGGATATATCTCATCTCATGGCAACATATTCACTTTTGTATTTAGTGCGCGATTGATAAAATGCTCTTGATCCAAAAAACACTTCAGTAAAAATGTGTGAATTGAAACCTGCCCAAGGTGAAGAAACAAAGAAAAAAAATTGCGCGTCAATGTTTAGCCACAGTGGATACAGGAAGTCACCAGATTCCTGATACGGTAGCAGGGTTATAAATGTGTGAATACAGCAGTAATAAAGCAATTACCTTTCAATTGTTTTTCGAATTAAGCAAAACCTTTTCGGTGGAAGAATGAAAATGTTAAATTAAAGCTGCAAGGAGTGATGAATAGGCACTCACACTCCCTTTTCAAGATAAATTCATAAAATACATCACATTCATTATATAATCTAAAAAATGAGAATCTGTATTTTACGTTTTCACCCAGATAAACACGTTTTACAAGAATAAAAAACACAGCAGTTGTTAAAGAGCCTTTGCAACGCCTCCCCAAATAATACAGTGGTTTGTCCAGGTACAGCGTACATTTATTTTGTGTGGAAGAATGTAGATGAAATCTTGCACCCATTAAAAAGTAAGATATTCCTTTTAACTTTTTATTTCTACTTTTTGCCCAACACGGTTGGTGAAAATCACCAAGGTAAGGTTTTGTGCAGTCCTGTCAGACAAACAGTCAAAAAAAAAAATCAACATAACCGTATCTCCGTATATCTCTCACAATAAATAGTTTGTCCCTTTCTAATAATGTATACAAAGTTTTTGTTTCTTAACTTTCTTGCTCCATCAGGGGCAGAAAAGCGAGAGGAACCGCTTACTTGATGGCGCTTTTCGACAGAGCTTTATCTTTACTCTCGCTTAGTTCTTGCCTCCACAGCCCGAGAGGACCACTGGCGTCCACGGCCACGTCCATGAGCCAGTCAGGCAACAACCACTGGAGCAACAACAGGAAGAGGAAGTCCAGAACTGCCACAAAGGCAAAGATGGAGCCAGCCACCGGGCCGCAGTGAGTCCTCAGCCTTCGAAGGCGTCGGTCAAGGGGAAGCACCTCCTCGCCGCATACTCTGTCATAAACCTGAGAGAGAAAACATTTTTACTTGATTGAGCTCGCTTTGAATATACAATGCAACCTCTAGAGTAGAACACCCGGAGGGCACACCGTTTTTTGTTTTTTTGCCTTCATTGAATTGCTTTATGTTCAACAAAACTCACATTGAAAGACTCACTTCAACACTTACCAAAGTTAATGTTTAGATAGTTTCGATGATGATTTTTTTTACACTTGCATAGCGAGGATGTATAAATGAAATGAGATGCGGCAGGTGGACATGTTTCATATTTCTTGACATTTTTGGGTTGTTCTTTTTACAAGGCTAAAATGTTGCTAGGTGAAGAAATGAGATTTCAGGGCACATCCATTAGGCTCTGCGCTCTCATCATTTCCCATTAAAGTTGAGAATGTTTGATTAGTTCAACTTAATAGTATTGCACCGTTTACATTATTATTGCAATTTTTTTTATACTTGGTAAGAATGTTTAAAAAAATGTGAATTCCATGTAGAGTAATTTGCCACAAACTAACGAGTGTTAGCTTGGTTTTTACTTTGCACTGTACTTTCAAATAGGATGTTCAACTTCTTTTTACCCTTTTGTCAATGTTAAAAGCAGAAAAGAAGGCTTCCTTAATTTTACGTGTGGCTTAAATTGTAGTAATCGTCACACTATAGTGCACGGTTGTGTTTACATTGAGAAATGACAGTAGAAGGTTACGGATTCTGCTCAACCCACCTTTTCAGTCCTCTCGGCAACGTTTCTCCAGGTGTAGAGGTTCCGCACCCGTGCGTGAATGGAGGCGGGAGTGGCGACAGAGCCAGAACGCTGCTGCGCTATGACCGTTTCCAACCCGGCACATAGCGACTGCACCGTTGGCTCACAAAGCGTGATCAAGTCCTCAGGTAGCACCTCGGGAATCCCTCCCACACGAGTGCTGACAACCTTCGAGGAAGTTTACGAACACATGTCATATATAAATGATGAACCGACAGACATTTGTCCGTTATTTCTTTTCAGAAAATGGGACTTTATAGTGCCGATTCTCAAATGTTCCTTTTTTTCAGTTAAAGATCATCAAACAACTATAAATAACAGTCAAAATATAACCCAATTATATATACACGGCCGTTTTTAATGGTGATTGTATTTATTAGGGCGGCACGGTGGACGACTGGTTAGCACGATGGCCTCAGTGCAGAGGTCGTTGGATCAATTACGGCCTTCCTGTGTGGACTTTGCATGTTCTCCTCATGATTTACAAGTGGTAAAATTTTATGTTTACTTGGGTCATCTTTGTCTGATTATATTTGATTATTTCAAATGTTACAATAGGGAAACTATGCAAGAGTGCAAATACTTTCTCACGGCACTGTGCATTGCGTGAAGGAACAAAGCGCACCTGTAGTCCACAACTGGCTCCCTCGACGATGGCCATGCAGAAAGCTTCGGTGAGTGAGGTGTTGAGGAAGATGTGACCCTGCACCAGAACTCCTCTGACATCTTTGTGCTCCAGAGGCCCCAACAGGCGCACCCTTCAGTTATAATAATTCAGTCAAAGATCTAAACACTTAAAACACATTACGATTCGTGATAAACAAGACCATTGACAGGGTTATTGCATGATTACGGAGCAAAGTATTTGATCACATGGCCATTGCGCTTACAGAAAGTGAAAACAAAATTATGCAGTTTTTTTTTTGGATGAGAGGGCCTCCATCTCCACATCTGCTAAAACAAAGGAGATTGTCGTCGACTTCAGGAGGAACAAGACGCTGCCGCCCCCCCTCTGCATCGAAGGCGTGTGTGTGGAGAGGGTCCACACGTTCAAGTTCCTGGGAGTACAGATCTCCGATGACCTTTCTTGGAGTCACAACACCACAGCAGTGGTAAAGAAGGTCCGCCAACGTCTGCACTTCCTGAGAGTCCTCAGGAAATTCAACCTGGACAGGAAGCTGCTGCTGGCCTTCTACCACTCGTCCATCGAGAGCCTGCTGACGTACTGTGTCTCCACCTGGTACAGCGGCTGCACTGAGGCGGACAGAGTGAGGCTCCAGAGGACAGTCAAAACAGCGCAAAGGATTATTGGCTGCCCTCTCCCCCCACTGTCGGACATCTACACCGCCCGGTGCCTCAGAAGGGCTCTCAACATCGTCAATGACAATACCCACCCAAACTCACACCTGTTCGACCTGTTGCCCTCTGGCAGGCGCTACAGATGCATCAAATCAAGGACCAATAGACTGAGAAACAGTTTCTTTCCGAGAGCCATCTCCATACTGAACTCTCACACACACACGAGACCACCCTAACCTCGCAAAACAGCATTGTGATGTGTTTCTATATGCCCTATTCAGTACTGAATTCCATTGCACTGTCTTCTTTATTTATCTAATTTATATATTTGTCTGTATTATTGTTGTATTGCACTGGAGAGGGGAGCCCTCTAATCTCGTTGCACACTTGAGTACAATGACAATAAAGGGATTTCTATTTCTATTTCTATCTATTTCTAGTTTACATCAGAGTAGTGCTCCTGGCTAACTTTGTTTTAGTAGGGGCACAGTGGCACCTAAACCTGAAATTTTAGGGGCACAAGAAGAACTTTTAAGGGCGCACACAGGAAGTTGACGTAAAAATTGATGATAAATAGGCTGAAGTGTGGCACACACGTTTGTCAGCAAAAAAGACAAATATATATATTCAAGAGAACAAATATAATTCAGCAGATAGTAGAGGAAAAAGTTACTTGCACTGTCTCAAATTTATAGGCGCAAAATTCAACCATTTAGGGGCAGTCTGGAGCCCTGCCGAGGTTTTATTAGGGAACTTCTTCCACACCAGACAAAAACAAAAATCATGCACCTTGCTCTGTGGATTTGGGAAAAGACGATGGTTTGGCACATATGTCTCACAGTTCCAAGGTTGGCAGTTCATATTCTTGCTATGGACTTTAACTGTAGAGTTTGCATGTTCCCCCGTGCTTGTGTTGGTTTCCCTCGGAAAGTCCAGCTTCCTTCAACATTACCAAAACTGCTTCTTGGGTTAATCCAAGACTCAAAAACCTAAAAATCCTTATGTGTGAATGTGATTGGAACGATCGTTTGTCTATTTGTGCGCTATACCAAAAATGAATGCTTAAATGAACATACTGTTGTAGTGGTAAACAAGCTACTTGTTTCAGATATTTGGAGAGTTATTGCGGTCTTCTGAGTTATGTCATTCAGCTCCTGTAAGTAGTCTTTTGTCCCTGACAAAAGCTGTGATAAAGTCAAGCTGGCAGTTTGAAAAATGTTATCAGGTAAAGAGGGATAAAGCTGGAGAATGAGCATTCAGTACATCTAAAATTACCTGTCATGTAGATGGTATTTCTCCCTCACTTCCTCCAGGACAAGTCTCTTTGGCCCCTCTCCTCCAATGAGGAAATGCAGATCTGGATGTTTGTGGCAGAGCTTTGGGATGATTCCACTGAGAAGATCAATGCCTGTCAAGTGGGAAGCCTCTGGTCAAGTTCCATCCTTGAATTGTAAATAACCGTGAGAAGCAAAGACCACCAAGACCGTACCTTTACGGTAGACAAGGCGACTGATCACGACGATGGTGATCCTGTTGTCGTGGCGCTGAGATGGGTCGGGCGTGAAGTCGCCGTGCTCGACCGCATTAGGAATGACGGACACGATCTCCGGATCAAGCGAGGCACGCAGCACAGTGTTCTCCTTGCTGGTGTAGGAGACGCACACGATGTGGTTGGTATCGCACAGTGACACCGTCAACAGTTTGTTGGTCAGCACGGAGCTCACGTCAGCAAAGCCAAAGAGCGAGTGGTCAGTGAAGACCTGTAAAATCATACCTAATATTAATCAGAATGCCGTGCTTCGATTAGTGTGGTTGCATAGAACTAATTACTGTTAAGAAAATTCTGACCTATATTTTTCCTAAAGGGGAATTCAAGGTATCTGCCCGCACTAGAGCATCATGTGACCAAACCCAGTGTTTAGTGCACTAATTGGGTCAGAAAGGCTATATTTTGCAAATAAATTTTTTTGCCATGACTTCCCCGCTTTAAAAAGTACAAAAAAATGTTTTGGCAAGAAAAGGTAATATGCATTGATTTTGTTTGTCAGCTAAATCTTGAGATTTGGTTTTATAGGCAAAATAACCCAGCCCTAGATTGTTTGCTACCAGTGAAACTACCGCCTACTGTAAACTGAGTTGAATTCTGATACAGTATTGGTATATAAAATTCAAAATAATAAAATAAAATAAATATCAGCAAAACAATGGCTCATATCGCTAAAATCTCCCATCATATCACTCATTTCTCAAGGCATCACTGTATAAAACGAAACAGGATATACAGTGATAGCTGAATGAGTCTTCCTTTGATGGGTTATGACATACTCCTATGCTAAAGCGTAAACTAGTTCATTGTGTACCTTAACGTCGATGGTGGTGCCATCGTAAATTGAAGAACACTTGTACATGAAAATAAAAAGGCACTACTATATGCAGTGTGAATCCATCTTGCGAACCACATACCGTGTTCAGGCCCATGGTCTTAGCATGGAACAAGGCGTCGTGGGCCATAGCTGAGAACGAGCTGTGTGAATGCACCACGGTGATGCGCTCCCTGACAAAAACACAGCGTAGGAGTGGCATGCTGTGGAAGAAGGTGGTGCTGGTGGACTGGTTGTACATCACTTGCAGAGGCAGGTAGTAGACCTTAAGTCCATTGGTCAGGTACCTGACGCCCTTCCTGTGGCCGTAGGCATGTGTGACAATCACCACCTTGTGTCCCTTCTCTATGAGACACTGGGACAAGAGGTAAATGTGACTCTCAACTCCTCCCATGTTCGGGTAGAAGAAGTCAGACACCATGCAGATGCTGTGCTTCCTCGCGGCAGTTTTGATGGCTTCTCCAGTGGTTCCAGAGACTGCCTGGGATGCATGATTGAAAGCTGATGCCCTTCTTCTGTGGCCCATTGCACTTGTATGACAACAAACGTCAGCTGTTTTGACAACCAGAAATATCCTTTCATTAACGTTGAACAAGATACATTAAGGGGATATTCGTTCGATCATTAGCAATGCACTAATATTCAGTCTCTAAGCTTCATATACTTAATAAACACTGACGTATTGATCGAGTAAATTATACTTTCCTTACCGATTTGTCTTGTATCTTCTTGACAAACTACGGGCAACTCCTTCCGTGGTGTACATTTTTGTTCGCATTCATTCGACAGGCGCTAGCCGATCAACACCTTTGTGTCACTTCCGGGTGCATGACGTCACGTGATTACGTTTATGCCTCTGCTCTAGTGACACCTATTGCTGAAGATTAGTAATTGCAATTCCTGCGTTACTGGATGGTTGATAATATTTTTGTCATTTTTTAACAATAGATTATTATACACATATATTTATGTATTTATTCTATTCGTGGGGTGGTTGGGTTTATGGAATGTGCAACAAGAATAAATTATATGATCATGATTAAATCCGGAGGTGACGAAAGTATTTAAACTAACATTAAAGTAGTTCAGACACATGACTAAAAAGTACAAATCCTGATTAAACTCCACTTAATTGCAAGTTAACTTTACCCTTACACTACTCAATGACGCGCTGCAACTATCTGTTTATGTCTTGAATTAATATATTTTTTGTCACAGTTCCGAGTCTACCACACAATCTCTTTTGTGCTGTTACACATAACTGTACAATATAAGCGGCAGGCTCCATCCTCCCGACTCTCCCGCCCCCATCTAAACACATCCAGCCTGCCTCCGTCACTACAGAGGAAGGAAAACAGGGAGGAGGGATCATCGGGATCAGGGATCGCTTATCCGCCACGTCCGTGTCAAGCCAAAAGCGCGATTTGTTCCAGTAACAAGCTACCATCTAACAGTGATCTCGCCAAGAGGACGTTTTGCTTGTCCTGGATACTGGGAGGACGGCATGGGGGGACACACGGCGTTTGTGCTCTTACTTGCGGCGACCTTGACGCTCTCATCCGAGGTGAGTGGTAGAAACGAGGAAGACCACCACCATCGCTATGGCTATCATGTCCACCAGCCTGTGGCCAAGTGTCAGTGCTCTTTTTTCCGGCCGCAGGTTATGGTGCCATTTTCATGTCGAAATGAATCTGATGTCGGAGGTGGGGGTGGGGGATATATTACGGTTCTGTATTGTACTTTGGGCCGAAACTGCATCGTTACTTCTGATGATGGAATTTAACCACGCCCTTGGAAAATTTAACCAACTGTTAGGATTTCTCTCGTGACTGTTAAAAGTGCGTGTGGAGATGCGCAATCTGCAGTGTTGGTGACCACACTTATTTTCCGCATAGATTAGCATCTGCTAAAATTGCAGAGCTAACAAGGCCCCAAATTATACTCCGTTGAAATTGTTTATAAAAAATACACGTTGACGTTGCAATATTAAGGAATCAAGTCACAAATTGGGTGCTTGTTCGCTTTCAAATTTGTTCTGGGTTTTAAATGACCAGCGAGCGTTGCGTTGAAAATGACGTTGTTTTCTGACGCTAGCCCTTGTTAGCATTTTTCGCTAATTGTTGCCACAAGTAGCGTCTGACGAAAAGAAAAGAACAACCTCTCAATTTGCCAATAACTCACCCTGCCACGCGAAATATGTTAATACCACATATTTGTTGGCACAATTTCAATCCCGAGTCATAAGCCATTTAATACAATTTAGAACGATGTGCAGTTATGACACAAGCAAGATGGCGCCTCGTTTGCGGCTGTTTGGCTACGGCTCAGGGAATCATACAGTACTGCGGTCCTCCTGGAAACACACGGGCTGGGCCTACATTGCAATGTCTACAAATGTGACACACTTACTACATTTGTTTTAGAGATATTGTTATTAAGAATTTTTTATGTATCATGGTTTTTAGTACAATCTTGTAAAACCTGAAACGAAGTTCCATACGTAATTTCACAATCTCTTTATTATTGTTGTTGTAGTTTGGAGTGGTGTAAAACTGCACACCATCATACTAATAGTTATTTCATTATTCGCCAACCTTATTTAGCTTTGTGAAAGAGTCAACAAAGGTTCTCAATGTGGTGGCATGCAGCAAAACCAGCCGTGAGATTTGGAAAATCCTTCTACGTGTGTACCAGGCCCAATTTAAAAGTTAGAACATTTCCATCCATCCATCCATCCATTCATAATCTGAGCCGCTTATCCCCCTTTGTAAAAGGGAAATTGTTTCCACAAACTGGCCATCTGGCATGCTGTTTAATGGTGTGAGATGATGTCACAGACTAAATAATTGAGTAATTAGGCTCAGCACACCCATGACCTTTGTGAGGATTGGCAGCTTGAGTCATGACAGGATGGATGTCTAATGTCTTGACCATCCGTCCATCCATCCATCCATTATCTGTTCTGCTTCTCCTCACGAGGGTCGTGGGGGAGCTGCAGCCTATCCCAACTGTCTTCAGGCAGTAGGCGAGTGCACCCTGAACTGGTTGCCGGCCAATCTCAGGGCACACAAAGAGAAACAACCCTTCGCGCTCACACTCACACCTATAAGGACAATTTAGAGTGTTTAATCAACCTACCATGCATGTTTTTGGAATGTGGGAGGAAACCAGAGTACCCGGAGAAAACCTACGCAGGCAGGGGGAGAACATGCAAACTCCACACAGGAAAGCCGGAGTCGGAATCGATCCCACGACCTCTGCACTGTGAGGCCATCATGATAAGCAGTCATCCACTGTGACGCCATTTTATTTAGTATTGTAAAATATTAAAGTTGCATCTCATATCTCAACACCAAAGAAGGATGCCAGTGATTGATTGGTGTATTTGAGAATAATGCTTCCTGGACTAGGTCTTTGAGCTTCTTTAGATGTCAAACTGGTTCAGCCTCTGCTTGTTGTGTGTCACCACTATGGTTTCAAGACATGATTAATCAACAAGCAATTCCACACAATCAAATGAATTCTTAAACGATCAAGTAATCAATAGCGATGGACCTCCCTACTGCATGAAGCTGAATAGTGTTCCCCTTGGTGTTTATCCAGGTACCTGCTGATGAGTCAGTGAGTTTGCTGACTGAGCCGCAGGTGGCCATGTTTTGCGGCAAGCTTAACATGCACATAAATGTTCAGAGCGGCAACTGGGAGCCTGATCCTTCAGGTTCCAAGAGCTGCATCAGCACCAAAGAGGGCATCCTGAATTACTGCCAAGAGGTAGGGTGTGGTGGAACGACAGTAAGGAGATCCGAAAGCAGGATATGTTGTCAAAATGTTGATGTTTTCTCTAGGTGTATCCAGAACTTCAGATCACTAATGTCGTGGAGGCCAACCAGCCCGTCAGCATCCAAAGCTGGTGCAAAAAAGGCCGCAAGCAGTGCCGCAGTCACAATCACATTGTGGTGCCGTACCGCTGCTTGGGTAATCCCCCCGAGTGCTGCGATTATATGCAAATGAGTGTATTGAATCTACCACTGAATTAAAAAAAAAATTTTTTCAGTCGGGGAGTTTGTGAGCGATGCCTTGCTGGTTCCTGACAAGTGTAAATTCTTGCACAAGGAGTATATGGACCAATGTGAGAGCCATCTGCACTGGCACGGCGTGGCCAAAGAGGTGCGTCATGATAAATGATTTGACGTCAAGAAAAATAACAGAACATTTAACAAGAGCTGGGCCCGAATGTATTCCTCCAATCATGTTTCTAATCAAATTAGCATTTGGTTTTGCCGCCGTGTCCATATCAAATGCCTCATCGTTGTACAAGAAATGCTCAGGGAGAAGGGGAACATACGAGGGAACATTGGTCCCTGAGATTAACCTGCAAAAAAAAAATTCTCAAAATTATGAAGTCATTGATTCGCATGATGTTTTTGCCTTGCAAATGAACAAATAGAAACTTCAGCGTGATAAAAATACACTCAAAAAAAAAAATCTCGAATAACATTCTGAACCACAAAAAAGAACTCAGTGGATGAACTCAACTTGGTAGTATCAGAGCCACAATACTGTTGGCAGGGCACCACCTGTGTACGATTACTAAGGACTACCCGTTTTGTAGTTCTCACTATTCCAAGTAATGATTTATCATTTTTCATCCGTTAGTCCTGCGGAGACCGCGCCACCAATCTCCATGACTACGGGCTGCTGATGCCGTGCGGCATTGACCTTTACCGAGGGGTGGAGTTTGTGTGCTGCCCAATGGAAACCGAGCAGGAGCCCGATAGCGCAGGACTCGACGGTGAAGAGTCAGACGTCTGGTGGGGCGGAGCTGAGACTGAGAACAATGATAACAGGTATCTGTCTTTCTTTAACTGTCCATAAAGTCAAATTTCACTCATGACAAAAGCATTTAAAGTGGATTTGCTTCTGTCCAAATTTGACGATAATGTAGAGTTAAATTAAACAAATACATTTGTATTATTTGATTCCCTCACCCAATGAGAATTGATAAGAATTAGAATTAGAAATCCCTTTATTGTCATTGTACTCAAGTGTGCAACGAGATTAGAGGGCTCCCCTCTCCAGTGCAATACAACAATAATACAGACAAATATATAAATTAGATAAATAAACAAGAGAGTGCAATGGAATTTAGTACTGAATAAGGAATCAGATCGACAGCAGTATTGATCACTGAATTGTTTCCCATCTCTAATAACCACTGAGTAAATACAACAAATCTGATTGGCATGCCTCATCAATTACTTTCCTAATAAAATGTTTTAATAAATGGTTAAGAGACTTTGTAGACAGCCTGGACAGAATATCTGTGCAATGGCCCAAATATCTGAATGTTGTCCCTCCCCAGCATGGGGCAGCAGACGGACTCGGAGCTGCCAGTCGCTGAGGAGGAGGAGGATGATGAGGAAGATGATGAAGACGCTGACACTTTTGAAAGGGATGAGAATGACGAAGACATTGAGGAGGAGGAAGAGGATGACGACATAACCAACGAGCGGGATAGCGACGAGCGCAACACTAACGTCGCCATGACAACCACCACCACTGAATCCATTGAGGAGGTTGTTCGAGGTGACTATTAAACAGTTATCTTGTTTTTATTCATATTTATGTTCATTTCTGATGATTATTTTCCACTTTGCTTTATTTATTTTTTTGTTTTTGTGTCGCCATCTCCGTGTGTACGCGCCTCAGCCGCTTGTTGGGCACGCGCCGAGTCCGGCCCGTGTCACGACATGCTGGAGCGCTGGTACTTCATACCTGAAAAGGCCCGCTGCGCCCTCTTCCTCTTTGGGGGCTGCGGGGGCAACAGGAATAACTTTGATTCCGAGGAATACTGCCTAGCTGTCTGCAGCAGCTCCTGTAAGTGCCAGGACAGAAAAGCGGCCCGAACTGGGGTTGTCGTCAACTCTCCGAAGCCTGACTGCTCTAATTTGCTTTTTAGTACTCACATTTTCCTTTCGGTCTTGACCAATCTGAGGACTGACGGGGAGATTCAAATTCTGATGAATTTACTTGAGTATTTATTTAGTATTTTATATTATGAGAAATGCTTGGTTATAATGAATTCAAGAGAACTAAAAAAAAAAAAAGCTTAAAATATTCTTCATATACTTTTACAGAACATTTATTTAATTTGCCACCTGCCAGATGTGCATCCTACATCAGATCTGGCTACAAACTCTTTGAATTAAAATGAAAATTTCCCATAATCCTACACTTCTAATTTTATATTAATGCCAATGATTATCGACAAGTTTATTGCTGCTACACCAAAAAAGTTTGGCATAACAAAATGTAAGCAATTACGTCCGGTTGATGTCACTGGCAGACCACTATGTAGGCACTTTCTTCTTCACTTGGCCTTATTTTTCTTTACTCTATTATAAAAGTAGCTAGTAACTTTGATTTATAGAGCATAAAAAGTCCACCAGTCAAGTCAAATATCATGTTTAAATGTGAAATTAATACATTAAAAGGTGATATTAATTGTTTTTTTTCGGATGTAGCAGCAATACACTTCTGTATGATACCATGCACAGTATTTTAACTGGACTTCATTATATTATTTTTACATCTTTTTAAAAAATGAATGTTATTTTCTGATAATTATTCATAGTTTACTCTTTTTCTATTTCATGGAATCATCCATTTCCTAAATCATCTTTATTTTATATTTAATTTTTAATCATTATTGTTGTTATGTTTATAGTTCAGCTATTTTAGCCCTAATTGAATCATAATAATGACAGATCAAACCAAGGAACTCCTAGTTATAAAAAAAAAAACCATCTCCTTGGTACAGTTATTAACTGTAAAGTGCCATTGCTCCCTTTAGTACAACAGTCGCCCTAATCTGATAATCACCTGCAGATCACGCGTGGACCCATCTCATTTGTCTTATTGTCTTCTAAGCGGTCAGTCGCACTAACTGATACTTAACCCCAGCATGTGAACCAGCAAGCGCTTAAAAGCTGGAACATACTGCTGCACGTGTTTGCATGTCTTGCTGCAGCAGTGCCTCCACTTAAGATGTTGTCATGTCTGAACTGCTGACTGTTGTATCCATGTGTGTGTGAGCGTGGTGGGATGGGGGAAATGTTAGTGAAGCAGCTCCTGTCTTTATCATGACTCTGCACTTTTTGTCTTATCTCCAAGCTCCCACATCCAACATAAACACATTTTGTACTGGGACACCCCCCTTCATTCCACAAGAACATGTTTTCTTGTACACTGGTGTGTGGACAACATTCCTTGTTTCTTTGTTTCTAACCTGCTACCGTATTTCCTTGTGGCCTCTGCTAATAGACGCCATAGCTCAGTTAATGAAAGAAATGAACGCCTCACCTCAAACGTATGCATCACTTTTTTCTTTTTGGTTTAAAAAAAAAAAAATGAACATATTCTGCCATAAGACGTATGAAACAAGGTTAATTTTATCTGACACAATACACAAAAATCCTTTTCCCATCACAAGCAGTGGTCTTTTTCAAACAGCACCCAAAGTACTACAGGTTGATATTACTTTTATATATTATATTTATTTTATATATATTTTATATATTATGTATTTATTTATTATTATACTTTATGATTATTTTATTTTAGATATTATTTTGTATGTTATATTAATAATATGTATATATATTTTTTAAATGTACCGTATACATCAGCATGGTATTGCAGCTGTGCAATTACTCTATACTCATACTAATATCTACTCAACCAAAGTTCATGCTTTGATGCGAAACTCGCTGCAGGGGTTGAATTTCCTACACATTTCTTTGGGTGCATGGAACCATTTTTGGGTGTTCTCTTGCATGAATACAACTTAATGTAAAATTTTACCAGGATGAATGCGCCTGCCACAGTTAGTGAGTGTTTTAGTGTGGAAAAGCCCTCAAACTGGTGAGTTTATTTCATTCTTTGAAATGGCTGGTCCTCTGCATTTGAGTAAATAAAATCCCCGGCCACTGAGGAAATACGGTATTTTGTTTTTGTTCTGAATTGTACTGTATGTGTTCTGTTTCTAGAGGCATGAGGATCATTGTTACTCTTTTTCCTCTCAACTTTTCTGTCACTCCCTTGTTCGTCATTTTATTTTTGATCTCTATCATTGTCCTTCCTCGTCCTTCTAGTACCCACCATGGTGCCCAGCCCTCCGGATGCCGTGGACCAATATCTTGAATCCCCCGGTGACGACAATGAGCATCGTGACTTCCAGTGGGCAAAGGAAAGCCTGGAGGTCAAACACAGGGAAAAGCTGTCCCAGGTGTGTGAGATGTGATGCTTTGACTGCGGCCTCTCATGCAATGGGTGTAATAATAAATAATGGCTCTTAATCCTCAGGTCATGAAGGAATGGGAGGAGGCTGAGAGGAAGGCCAAGAACCTCCCACGTGCTGACAAGAAAGCTGTCATTCAGGTAAATGTGCTAGAAAACAATTTTAAAACATCACGCATGGTTTTTCCTGACTAAAATTGAGGCTGAGGTGGCACCATTCTGAGCATTTGCACATGAGGGGATGCCATGCCTCCTGCAGGGTCAAATACGCATTTGTCGCATTTGGCCCAAAAAAAAAAAAATCGGAAGTGAGCTTCATTAATGGAAGACCTCTGAAACAACTGGAGCAATCGCGATGCAATTGATTCAGCGCGCTGAGAAAGAAATGACCTGGAGGATAGGGAATATCCACTCGTAAAAATACCCTAAATATTTTTTCGGCATTTCTCTTTCTGTTGTTGATGTCTTTTTTTTTTTTTCTTTACTGCAATTGCAGTTAAAAAGCACACCCAATTTAGTGTCCTGAACCCCCCTGAAAACCCTACAATGGGTCCAAAGGTATTGGGATATTTAGCGGTTGCACCGACAGGAAGTGAAAATATTGGTTCTTTTTTTTCTGAGAATGTTTCTGCATTTGTAGCACTTCCAGGAGAAGGTGGAGGCCCTCGAGCAGGAGGCCGCCGAAGAGAGGCAGCAACTGGTAGAAACCCACATGGTCCGCGTAGAGGCTCTGCTCAACAGCCGCCGACGCATGGCCTTGGAAAACTACCTGAGCGCACTGCAGGCCAACCCACCACGGGTACACAAAATGAACATCTACACAACTGTCACCTTGAAAATAACACACAGGCTCTGTTTTGGATCATGTTATAAAATGCAATTACTAGAGTTGGGCGATGTGACGCTTATGTCACCTGCAGCGGACTGGTCGGCAGGTCGAGGCGTGTCAATGCAGCCACGAGCTCGCGATAGCAACAAATGCCAATATCATGATAAGATTTTTATCCATATCGCCCAGCATTAGCATTTGAGAATTTAAATTGCGTCCTTTGTTGTGAAATAAATAAAGTTGTAACGTGTTGTAATCTTGCCACTATTAATAATCCTTCACCAGCCTCGGCAGGTGCTGAGTCTGCTGAAGAAATACGTTCGGGCTGAGCAGAAGGACCACCAGCACACAGTCAAACATTATGAGCACGTCCGAACTGTCGACCCGAAGAAGGCGGCACAGATTCGGCCTCAGGTAGGCCGCCTGACACACTCTCTACAAGAAAATGACAAGAGAATCTAAAAATAATCTGAGGTGGGTTGAGTAGTTGGAATAATTGGACTCAAGTGCTTTTACTTTTGAGCAACGGTGTCAAATTGTTTTTTGTCATAGGTGACATCGTAGTTGGGCATTATGAAGTACAAAACAAAAATGACTACCCAACTCTGAAGATAATAAACCATGAATGTCAGTAAGCGCTTACTCTCCTTGCTGCAGGTTTTGACCCACCTTCGCGTGATCGATGAAAGGATGAACCAGTCTCTGGGTTTGCTCTACAAGGTACCCAACGTGGCCAACGAGATCCACAGCCAAGTCTGTAAGTCATCGAGACGTCCTTCAAGTGTAAATTATGTCTCGCTCAGGGATCATTTTATTTATTGAACAGAGGACATTGCTGCAATATTTAGGATAATAAAAATGTTCATCAATCAAGTATAATGTTTCATTTTGCACAATGCCATTCCAAAATAGGCATGTAAGGTGCAGGTATTATTTTATTCACTTGGCATCAATAACCCATTTTATTATTTTGTAAGCTTTATTTTTAAGTTAGCCTTTGCGGAGGCGGTGTGTTCGTTGAGATTGTTTGTAGCTTCCGTTACATGTCTGTCTGGATGCCCGACAAGAAGGCAGAAAAAACAATCCTGTATCATTAATTTGAGGACTAGATTCACGCCAAGTTGCCAAAATGTGTTAGCATATACGACTTATGTGATCCATGACGGTTTCATTTGAACTTCCTTTCCTGCTGTTATAGTGAATGTGGACTTGTCATGTTGCCTTAAGTGTGACCTCGCACAGGGTTTTATTTTTTTCCTCACCAACCGATCCGCGGATGCCCGGCCATAGTACTTGATCTGTACGGATCACGGATCAAAGATGATGCGCTGCGCCAATGATAGCACTAAACCTATCAAAACAATTCTGGTGCAATTGGAACAAACCGTTTAACATACAATACTTCAGAAAGATTATGCGCATTTTAATCCGATGCGCCTTATGCATGCATATGTTTGTAATGGACCCGTTCATTTGATATTGCACCTAATGTCACGGGTGCGCCTGATGGTTCGTAAAATCTGGTATGTCGAGGAAGCGCCTGATTTATTCCCGTTGTATCTTATCTCATGTTGATTCTGTCTTGTTCCGCTAGCCATCATTGTGCAGCGAGTTCAGTCCGAGCTTTCTCAGCAAGTATCTTCCTTGCAGAGTGACAACAGAGTGAGTCGGGTCGTTACTCTTCCGAACTTGATGATTAAATCACACCGTGTTCTGACTTGGTGTGATCTGCCTCAGCACACATGAACAGACGTTAACAAGGTCCTCTCTCTCCGTAAGCAGATGGACGGTAGGATGAGTTACGGCAACGATGCCCTCATGCCCGACCAGGCGTACAGCTCGGCTCCGATGGATCCTGCCCTTGATGGACTGGGCTTCATCCACCCCGAAAGCTTCAACCAGCCCAACACTGAGAACCACGGTAACACGCATGCTTACTTTATATACAGTGTAATCACTGACTACTACTTTGTATGACAGATTCACGCAAAAGCAACCGAGATATGAGAAACACCTAAAAAATCTTGCATTTCTTCACAGTTGAACCTGTTGATGCCCGCCCAATACCAGATAGAGGACTCCCAACGCGGCCTGGTATGTGCCCGGCTGGAGCCATTACATCCTTTTTCAAAGATAACAATGCTCATATTTGATTGATTGACAGGAAGAGTTTACATTTGTCCAACAAAATTCATTATTTAATGCTGATTGACTTGCAAATACTTGATAGGCAAAAAGACCCATACATACATTCCTAAAAAAATATATATTGTATTTTATAAAGGCTGAATTACTTGTCATGTATGTTTTATATTATCTCTGCGTGCTTTATTTTTTCAAAGTGTCTGCCTTGAAACCAGAAGAGATGCCCCAAGTCCGTATGGAGACTGAGGAGAGGCAAAGTACCGGTTATGAAGTCCACCATCAAAAACTGGTAATGAAACCTATCCAGTTGATTGGTTGGCACTTAGGGTTCCGCCACTTAGTCCACACCCCCACTCTATTGTGGATTATTTGCGTCAAAGACCACTATTTCACATAAAATCTGAAGCGATCCCTTTTTAGGGGGTTTTATGACTTACCAATGATGTGGCGATACTGCAACACCACTCTCGCTTCCATGTTTGTAATTGCATATTTCTAACACACAGACACCTAGTATTTTCTTTACAAAACTTTGCAATGTGTTTTAAGACGTTTATTGATTTGTTTTAATCCATAGCAATGAATGGGGTTTACTTAACTGGACATCTTTTCAATGACAGGTCTTTTTTGCTGAGGATGTGGGCTCCAACAAAGGTGCCATCATCGGGCTGATGGTGGGAGGCGTTGTCATAGCGACTGTCATAGTCATCACCCTGGTGATGCTGAGGAAGAAGCAATATACTTCCATCCACCATGGTGTCATAGAGGTAAAGAACCAATTTCTATTTTTTGCTTTTAAGCACTCACAACAACTTCTCAAAATTCTACCCAGCGACTGTGGCATAAAAAAGCCTGTAAATCATAAATCAGATTGTAGCAAGAATACAAACAAATATGCGGCTTTATCACTTCAACTTTATTCCTAGATTGAACTTCTTAAGCACAAAAGCAAAGTCGAACGACCGATTTTGATTTGTTTTCGAAAATTGCAGCATTTGTGATTTGAAAATTGCATTCAACTAAACTGTGATGTCAATTTGAATTCAATTAATTGAAGAAATTGTTAATCACTCCTACCCTATAAAGCAAAAATAAAAATTCTGTGCTCTAAATTGGACACAACCCAGAGACCAGTATTGTTACAAGTCTGTCAAATTTGAACACAAAAAAAAAAACACAAGTATATAAAATGAGGTTTCAAAATTGGAGCTGTCAACTCAGACTTTAAGCATTTGTTGTTGTGTCCACTCAGGTGGATGCAGCAGTGACGCCCGAGGAGCGCCACCTGGCAAAGATGCAGCAGAACGGCTACGAGAATCCCACCTACAAATTCTTTGAGCAGATCCACAACTAAATCGACACATTATTGCCCCCCCCTCTCACAGGCGCTGTTCCACTCTCTGCTCCCATTTGACATTTGAAAAAACAGATTGTGCTCATTTAATGACTGAATTTTTTAGTTTGGGCCAAAGGAAGCAGACATGGAACAAAGCCTCGTGAAACCCCCTCAATTGCACAAAGTAACACTAACGGAGTGAGACAAGGGTACCCTGTGTCGCCTGCACATTTAAGCCAATCACACGATACCCCTTTGCAGTGTTTGTACACAACAAACTTGTCGACTGAATATAGCTATACAAGTATATACATATATATAAATATTATTATTATCATCGCAGCACTGTGCTACCCAGCTATTTAAAGCATCCGGCTCAAAGCATTTCAGGTATGCTTCAAGAAGGAATATATTAATTTTTGTTTTTGTGAAGGAGATTAGCTGTACGTCTCTGTAGTGCATGGCCATATCGCCGGATATCCGGTTCATTGACTTTTAGATATTTTAGCGGGATTGTACATTTCCGGTGTCTTCTTTGTGACCTTGTGCGATGTGAAGGAGAACAAAAATATTCCAAATGCTTCAACATTTTTAAGCTCATCTCCATGCTTCACTGTTGTGTTAGCTGCATGGGCAAAAGAAAAATCAAATAGTTACTATATGTAATATATGAAGAGTAATAGTATCCGCAAGGAAAATGATTGTGTTACTGTTTGCGTTTTATGCACTCTGTCTTTTTTCATTTTGGGGAATGTCTGATTATCACCAAGTACAGTGGAACCTCCTGAGTGGAACAAACTTTATGAGTATGATATTGTCTTGCTTTGTCTTTACCTTTTTGTGCAAAGGACACTGGTGAGAGGAAAGGGACTGACTGCTAAGCAATAGAAAACCCTCAATATCACTAAATACAGTACACTACACTCCCTTCTCCATTACTGTCAGATGATGCGTTTTTCCTTTTATCATTTTTTTTATGCATCACTTTTGCTCTCTTTGCACTTGTTTTACACACGTTTGATACTGAACATTATTACATTATGTCCAATAGGAAAATGGCTTTGTAATGAGAAAAGCTCAGACGTCAACCAGTGTCGATATGTTTCCTTCCGTTCACGAGGTTCCACTGTATTAGCCCCCAATGCAGATTTTACGGTTAAAATGTACATTGGACCTTTCAACAGATCCATTAAAGTGGAGCTGTAGGCTAATATCCAAATCATTCCTGTTGAATCATTCCGTAATTGATTGTAAATCGGATGTTTGGGCAAATTAGGCCTGTGATCCATGAGAACCCCCATCCCCACCCATTGCAGCTGTGTGTCCTGTCCATGGTGCGGTAGATCTGTAGTCACATTAACATTTTGTCCTTTCAGTCCAACCCTTCCTAACATGAACATTTATTCCAACATGGACATGTGAACTGAAATTCAGGTGAATGTTTCAAAATAAGTAGCTGTATGTGTTTTGTAGTTACATGAACCATTTGCTTAACTGTTTTTACTGCCACCATACCATAAATAAAATTTTGAATGTATAAATGCCATTGCCCGTCTCTGATTGCTGTAACAATGCCTTCATCCATTTTCTATTGCACCTCTCCCTATTAAAGTGAGATGGAGCCTATCAAAGTTGACTTGAGCTGCTGCACGCACCTCTTGATACTCTGCCACAGGCCAATAGCCTATTTAAAGAATAACTATGGAATTGACCTGAACGCTCATGTTTTATGTCAATGGATACAAAATTATTGTGCAGAACACTTTTATACTTCCACATGATGACATGGACAAGAGTAGTACCGGGCATTTGAATTTTGGTGGTGGTCGTTTTAGACAATATAACTGACGAAGCAAGCGATATTAAAACACGTGCATCCCTGCTGTGACTAGACGGCTGAGAATAAAAAAAGCCGCGCTCCAAAAGGAGGCGTGCCAATTTGTTGTAAATCTCATCACAAAAAAAGCCTTAAATTACTACAGTCTTTTAGGGGGTGGTATTTTACTCCTGATGCCATTTTTACATGCCTATTATATCCAATGTCAATGAAAGCGTCCCTTAAAGAGCAAAATTTCTCGAATGTAGATCACGCCACCCTGTGGACAAAATGGGCATAATACGGAGCGCTCTGATTGGTTAAAGGAAAAACATGACGTTTTAGTGCGGGAAGCTTTGTTCTACTTGGGTGGTCCGGGTTTGGAAACGCGATTAAAAAACCGTGGAATTCGTAAATAAACTGACGCCGTTGTATACATAACGGCGTGTCATCTTCGACCACGACAATCTTGCTCGCATCCACACAAAAATAAGCATTCTAGTGTAGCTCAATGTAATTTTGCGTTGCCATATCACGGTACATTTACGCACTTTAAATCTTAAAATAGCGGAATGTTTGACTAAAACATTCGCCTGAAAACGATAAGAAACGTAGCCACAACAAATAAACTGAAAATTCCCCGTCGACCACCCATACGCTGTGTGTGTGCGTAAGAAGAAGGAAGGCGTTTGCCGGGGAAAGAGGGAGGTGAAGTCGGGGTGGGAGGAGGACGCCATTGCCGCCGCAGCTGTCGGTGTGTGTGAGGGGGATTCGGCGGTTCGAGGTACGGACGTTCGCCCAGCTCGAGAACGCGTGTTGGGGCTAAAGTCATCGCGCAGACGATCGGCCCACCGCGATGCGGACAAGGACGAGTAGGAAGTGCGGTTCGCTTGAACGGGAGGAGAAAATGCCGTCGAAGAAGAAAATCAGGTAAAGTATGGGAGACGAAGATGATGATGATGATGATGAGGAGGAGGAAGACAAAAGGGAAGAAAGTTGCTCAACTAAGTTAGCTAACTAGTTAGCTAGCATATAGCTGCTAATAAAGTGTTCGAACTCTGACTTTTTTTTCTTTTAATCACAAACACACTCGTTGTTAAATGTATTCACATCTCACTGCAATTCCAACATGAACCTTGTTTCAATTCACACTTTCTCCTTCTCGAACTAAACCCGCCATGGTTTGCAGATAATATAAAAACTAACGGAGTCAACGCTTTGGGTCGACGCTGCTCTGTGAACATTTTACGCAGTTAAACTAGCTTTTGCAAAATTTTACTTTGCGTTCGTTTGTGCAACGATACCGCTAACTTTATTAATTCTGCAGTTATTCTCCTCTTAGTGACGTCACTTGTTGCAACTCTCATTCTACATTAAAACAAGTGTTGGAAACGTTCGGATTCTTAAAATATTTCTATTCTAACGCCTACATATTAATAACAACATTTAACACGGTTTATTATTATCAAGGCTCAAAATGTCCTCCTTCAAGATTACGTTTTTTAAACCTTTCCAGAACAATGCGACACAAATTCCGATCTTCATCAGTTCCAATTAAAGGTTCCGAAATGAACTCTTGAAATGTTGGGCTGTCACGCAAGTGTGAACGGTTCAAAATTTAGTTTTCAGTGTAAGTTTAAGGTTTAAAGACAGGGTCAGATTAGCTCGCCGAGTTTAGGTTTGTTTTTTGTTTTATTTTTAATCATGGTGAATTTGACATTTCTTTCCAAAACATGAGCAATGTCTCAAAACGTTAGAATAAAAAATACACGAGACATTTGTCGACCAAGGAAAAATATGACATATATGAAACTGTGGTCAAACTTAAAAAAAAGAGGGGGAAAAATCAGCAAGAATTTTTACAATTTATAAAGAAATTTACACTGTGTCGAATTTATGAAAGAAGGGAGAAATTTATTCTGGAGTTTTTATCTTTAAATTTTCATTTGGTACAGCCCTCCACTCAACCTGCACAACAGTTTTTAAAAAAGTGTGATAATTTCTTTTTAAAATGGGTGATGAATGTATTTTTTAACATAAAACAGAATGGTGAAGAACGGGAGAAAGGAAGAAGTTTCTCAAGAAATTCATGAGAAATCTGTCCCCCTCAAAAAGATGATACAAATTCATTTTAATTTATATTATATTTGTTTCAATGTGAGAAATACCTAAAAATGTCATCAAACGTCGATCTTTAACAAAAAAGATGTGATCATATGTTTGAAAATGTGACATTTGCTGAAAAAAATGTGAGTTTTTCATGGAAAACAGTCAGTGTTTGTACCTTTTAAGTTTACCGTTCTCTGCAGCTGTTCCAGTGGGTCCTCCGCTCAGCATGAACACCAGTAGAAACTGCACCCCGTTGGGGGGCGGCGGTGGGCTGGCCGCAGTGGAGTCTGTCTCCATCGTGACCATCACCCTGCTGGCCTGCCTCGGAAACCTTCTGATCGTGGCCACGCTGTACCGCCGCCCCTATCTGCTGACGCCCAGCAACAAGTTTGTGTTCAGCCTGACTCTGTCCAACCTGCTGCTGTCGGCCCTCGTCCTGCCCTTCGTGGCTGTCAGCTCAGCCAAGAGGGAGTGGGTGTTCGGCGTGGTGTGGTGCAACTTCACCGCTCTGCTCTATCTGCTCATTAGCTCGGCCAGCATGCTCACGCTGGGAGCCATCGCCATTGACAGGTTAGTGCGGGATAACGATCAGTTCATGTGGACCGTTTATCCATTTTCTATGACGCCTAACCTGGTCCGGGCGGGCGACTAATGAACTAACTTTAACAGCTAGCTACATTTTAGTCCATTTAAACACAACTGTCTTACCACACTGTTGATAAACACAAAAAAAACAACCTGCGCAGAGGGAGAATTTATTGTTAAAGTTCTGCAGCAGTATACCAATCGAATCACGCTTGCAGCAACTGCTAAAAAAGTAGTGCTTTTTGTGTAAATTGTTTTAATTTTTATCCCCTTTTTACAATCTTGTCATTTCTCATCGATAATATGCATCCCCAAAATGACTATCTTCAACAGCAGATTTTTTTTGAAGACTCACATAATCAGGGTTCCACGTTCACGGTGGCCCCATTCATTGCTGTGGATTAAAATAATTTTGCTCATTCTATTAAAATGACAATATCATACAGGGCCAGTTCCGGTTCTGGCCGGGCCACCATGTGCGTTGACAGACAGATTAGTACCTTTTCCATCCCGACAGGTACTACGCAGTGCTCTACCCGATGATCTACCCCATGAAGATCACAGGGAACCGCGCCGTGGTGGTCATCGCCTACGTGTGGTTGCACTCCCTGGTGGGGTGCCTGCCCCCTCTGTTCGGTTGGTCCTCCTTTGAGTTTGACTGCTTCAAGTGGACCTGCGTGGCGTCGTGGCATCGCGAGCCGGCCTACACGGCCTTCTGGGTAGCCTGGTGTATCCTGCCGCCCTTCCTAGTCATGCTGGCATGCTATGGTGTTATTTTCCGCGTGGCCCGTGTCAAAGCCTGCAAGGTGCACTGTGGCACGGTGGTTGTCTCACAAGAGGACGGCGGCAGTGACTCGCAGAGGAACGGACGCAAGAACTCGAGCACGTCGACGTCGTCCAGCGGCAGCCGGCGGAGCTTGGTGTACTCCGGGAGCCAGTGCAAGGCTTTCGTCACCATCCTGGTCGTGATCGGGACTTTCCTCATGACCTGGGGGCCTTACGTGGGCGTGATTTGTACAGAGGCCCTGTTCGGACAGGGGAGTGTCTCCCACGGGCTGGAGACTCTGGTGGCGTGGCTTTCGTTCTGCAGCTCCGTGTGCCACCCGCTCATCTACGGACTGTGGAACAAGACTGTGAGGAAGGAGCTTCTCGGGATGTGCTTTGGGGATCGCTACTACAGAGAGTCCTTCGCCACGCGACACAGGACCTCGCGCCTCTTCAGCATTTCCAACAGGATCACAGGTGAGTCTTCAAATATTTTGTTTTGATTTACTAATCTTAGTGTATTATTTCTTCCCGTATGCATTTCTGAATGCATTGAAAAACTTTTTAGAGGTTGCAATTTTTTGGGGGTTTTAAACTGTGCGTTGGGAAACAACAACAAACTTAACATGATCTTTAAACGGTTCTCTCAAGGGAACCATTTTACCACTCAGCCATTATGAAAAATAAAAATGCAGACAAACCTTAGTTTTTGTGATTAATCCTTTCCAAGTCTGACTAAACAAAGGAAATGTTTTTTTTTTTAATTTAAACTGTTTAACATAAAAAATGTCTTAACTCCTCAAATTTTCAGCTTTTCAACAGTAAATATCTCCAGAGTCCTCCATCAAAGCAGACTGATTAATTTTGTTTGAAATCAAATTAAGACATTTACAATTATTGCCTTTACTTTTGACGATTTCGACCAAACTTGTTATGAAATCACAACCAGTCCACCTTCATATATGGTCCTGTCAATTTGTAAAAATGACTTGTTCTTGACTAGACAGAAATAAAAGTATTAACCATTTTCTCAATTGACAGATTTATTAAAATTGTTGTAGTTTGAATGTAAATCCAATAAACGCATGCATTCTAGATACGCCAAAATATGAATTAAATTTTTTTTTTCTAAAACAATTAGAGTTGACCAAATAAGTGACCAATGAAATTAATAAATTTACATTAAACATAATTTGTACTTATTGAACATAACATTCAAGCCAATTCAAATCAAGGGCTCTATGACTGTTCTATGCCGGAATCCTCTAGTGGGGAAAAACTTGATACGGCAGCTAAGCGGTGATTTAAATAGGAAATGCTGGGTAACCCCCCATCTTACTGTATTTAAATGTCAAAATTTGTTTTCACCAGACTTGGGGATGTCGCCCCACCTGACGGCCATGTTGGCTGGGGGAGGGCAGCTTCTGGCGCCGGGGAGCAGCACAGGAGACACCGGCTTCAGTTTTACTCAGGATTCGTGTAAGTGTTATAACACACACGCTACGGAATACAAATACGTAATTTCTCTTCTGAAATAGAATTTTCACATTGCTGTATTTATATACAGTCTACTTTTACTCCGTTAGCCATCTTTCGTGTTACACTATGCTTCAAATCTGGTTGCTAAAGGTGGCTTAAACTTCCAGCAGTTATTTTATTCTGTTAAGATATTTGGACT
This sequence comes from Idiotropiscis lumnitzeri, assembly GCF_059441095.1. NCBI lineage: Eukaryota > Metazoa > Chordata > Actinopteri > Syngnathiformes > Syngnathidae > Idiotropiscis > Idiotropiscis lumnitzeri. Next base: position 9,561,068 of record NC_142404.1, on the reverse strand, counting down.
GCTCCAATATTGCATTCAGGTACTGTACTTTATACAATAGTGCACACGTTACAGCGAATGACCAGAGAAAAACATCGGAACATGGTTAAGTACACTTTTAGAAACACATTTACCTCTAATAGTATCAATTTTGCCTGTCAGCTCTATGAAATATGTGCCTTGGGGCTCAAGGCAGTTTGGGAAGCACTGTTTTTAATATTTAAGCCCCCCCCCCCCCGTTTGCATGGTCACCACAGGTACAGATGTGATGCTGCTAGACAACTTTTCCACTGATGGCTCCTCCCATCCTCATTATTCCTGCCATCCGTCTGGGAAGAGGAGGAGCTCTGTCACCTTTGAAGACCAGGTGGAGCATTCCAAAGGTATTCGTCTGCCCCCTAAAACCTCCGTCTTTAGTAAAAGGGCCGAGAGGTTGCTTTGTGCTCACCAACCTCCTTTTTCCTCCATAGCAGCGGAGCATGCAGTGTCAGTGCAGGTCCACAAGTCACTGGACACATTCGCCTCCTACCTGGCCAATGCCATAGAGACCGACGCCAGGCTCACACTCTTCGGGGACAATTTGGCTGTTCCGGTGGGTCTTTTCACTGCCAGATATCTGGACGGTCAGAGACTGAGGCTGGAGAGCATCGACGAAGGCATCGTCAAAGACGATGATGAGCAGGACTCTCTGATGAAGCCAGCCTGAGGTCAGCCGGTCTGCTCGCAGTTTTCCACGGCGATTATTCAGACTTATTACAATTTAAATGAAAGACTGAAAATACATTTTTCACTCCTTCATTCACATAGGAACATCCTCAACCACTTCAACCTTATTGCCCCTTTTCTAATGCACACCAGCCCAGCGATACAATTTAGGCGAGTCTGTTAGTTAGACAACAAATACATATATATACACGATTAAATCTACTCACCCTTTGGGTACACCTGATATGTACTAGAACCGGAAACGGGAACATGTTTCTGACCACTGTCACATGAACTAGCAAAAAAATAAAAAAGCCAAAGAAACAAACACACTTATGGCGTTAATACTTTAGATGCAAACTGAACCAAAGTCTTTTGACTTCTGCGGCACAGTCTTCCAAAATGTACAAATTTTGGCGCATTCCCCTGTGCCAGCTTTTTAATGTTTTTTCTTGTGTAAGATGCACACTTTCTAGTGTATGCGTGCGTGTTTAAAACGCCAGAGTCCTGAATGGAATTCTGGGAGGTTGTTATGCAGAAAACATTTGAATAAGCATATTGATAGCGCTTCAGTCTTACCTCGTAGGTTGTATTTTGAATGGTACTATTTTTTTCCACTAGTGGGATGTATCCTTTCATTTTCATCACATTGTAACTTGTATTGAGTTTTTATAAAAAGTTTGGTACGAGTGTCAACGGGGCTGTTTTGTTTCATGTCACATGGAGTCCACATACAATGACTCAGCCAAATGATGGCGCAGCAGCATGTTTGTTACGCAGTCATCTTTCAGATGCCTCGTAGCTTTATTTTTTTTTCTCCAAATTTTGTAAAAGATTATTGAGACGAGCCATAATATTTTTTCTCCTCCTCTCTCTCCAACAAAAGCAAAGCAAGTACCCATGTTTACATCGCTTCAATTCCAACTTAACACAGAAAAAAAAAACAATGCTAACTCGCTCCCGACATAGAATAATAATAACGTAATATTGCACTTTATCTTATACACCACCCACCTCTCACACATGATGTATAAGGACACCTTTGCATTCCAGCACACGTATTTCACACCCTTTTACATAAACATTGGTAAGAAAGTCTCTTTAAAAAAACAAAACAAAAAAAAAAAAAACAAGTGGTGGGGAAGTGGGGCTTCAAAAGGTAGTATTCTACACTTGTACAAAGAAGTGCTCTCCAGCAAAAAAAACCAGTCACCTGCTTACTACTCGTCCTCGTTTTCTTGGCCTGAACCTTCAGAGCGGTCGCCTTCGAGACGATCTGGTGAAAGGTCAGAAGTTTGAGGATGTGGAAGTAAAAAGTTGAAGAGCATGTGCGAAATGTGTACCTGATCGGATGTGATTGAGGGACGCCAGCATTCGCAGCATGAAGGAAGCAGGCACTGTGATTGTGTTCCTCGTTTCCTCCAGCATTAGCTCGTTCCGTGTTATCACCTGTCAAAGGGAGAGAAAAAAATCTTAAAGCGGACATATCGAAACTTGACTTGATTGGCTTGTGTTACCAATAGTTGGGTCTCTGTCGTGCCTGTTCCTCCATCAGGTGTTAAATTAAGTAACCAAATACTGTATTTTCACAACTATAAAGTGCACCTAAAAGTCTAACATTTTCTTCAAAATGGATGGGGTTCCTTAAAATGTGGAGTGCCTTATGTTTGGACCAAAGTCTGAAAATGTGTGACTTTCATGAGCGCTCCACTGGACTGACTGGGAGCATTTCCGGCGGAGACGCTGTTTATATAGATCAGGGGTGGGCAAACTTTTTGATTGGTGGGCCACAATGGGTTCTAAAATTTGACAGAGGGGCAGGACCAGGAGCAGATGGATGGAGAGTTTTGGTAACCTCACCTCATCAGGGAAATAAAATACATTACATTTTAAATGAAAATGAACGAAAGCATTACAACAAAATATATGCGTTTGAGTATTTAGAAAATAAAACAGTAACAAGCTTAATTCATTGAACTTTTTTCAAGTTTGGCGGGCCGGATTAAAACGTTTAACGGGCCGCATGTGGCCCCCGGCCCGTAGTTGGCCCACACACCTGATATAGATAAAAGGTGGATGTTAAATGGTGAAGGGTGGGCATGAAGGAAGAGGTGAAAGGCACACCCCCATTAGGAAACTAGGCGAGGTGGCCCAAGTTGGAAGACCAACTCGAGCAATGGCTTAATGACAGAGGTGTCTCTACAGTCACTATTCAACAGAGGGCAGTAACGCTAGCTAAAGAAATTAAAACCAAACATTTTCAAGGTCCATGTTGGTACTTTTGTCTTATGAAACGGCGCCATCTCTCCATGAGGGCAAAGATGACAGTGACGCAGCAACGTCCGGCGGATTACAAAGAAAAGATGGCCATTTTCTCCATGTACTGCAGTCAAAAGATTGCAGCCCAACCACATCACTAACATGGATGAGGTGCTGCTCACTTTCAACATTCCAGAGAACAACACTGGAGAGAAGAAGGGGACCAGCATGGTAGCGATACACACAAGTCTGCTTTTACTGTTGTGCTTGGTTTCCATGGCAATGGACAGAAACCTCCACCTACGTTGATTTTTAAGCGCAAGACACTGCCTAAAGAAATGTTTCCAGCTGGAGTCATCATTAAGGCCAATTAAAAAAGGCTGGCTGGGCGAGGAGAAAATGAGAGAGTGGCTCAGTGAAGTGTACGTAAAGCGACCAGATGTTTTTTTTCCCCCACGTGTCACTGTGCCCGTTGATCTGTGACTCCATGCACGCCCATCTCACAGCCGCTGTAAAAAAACTAGTGAAGTAAATGAACCCGGAGCTTGCCATCATTCTTGGAGGCTTGACGAAGGAACTCCAACCGCCGGACAATGGTGGAAACGGGGCGTTGAAGGTTAAGTAGCGTGCTGCGTGGCAGCAATGGTTGACAGCTGGCATACACAGCTTAACCAAGACGAGTAGGCAGCGCAGTGTGAGTTATGCCACAATTTGTGAGTGGCCTATGACATGGTCATCGCGGCTGACTGAAGTTGCCAGAGTCTGTCGTTTGAAAAGAAATCACGCAAAATCGCCCACGTGGGTGCGACACCACTGCTGTCTTGTCAAAGCCAAATTTGAAGCAAAGCGTACCGGAGCTGAGATTCAAACCCACAATGAGGCTGACATGCTAACTCCAAAAGAATCCTCTCAGTTTGCTTGCTTTCTACAGCTGGCTATTGTAAAGACCTTTCAATTTAGGTCATCACTGAAGTCTCGCTTGTCGTACCTCATCGGCAAGAACACTGTTGAATGATGGCGAATGCTCCAGCGGTGACCAGATCTTGATGTCGTAGTCGATGCCGGACGAGGCCAAAACTGGGCAGGAACAGAAAAACAATGAGTGCGGTTGTGATAGGTAGAAGGTTGGGTGGGGGCGGCTTCCAAGAGGGACTCACTGGGGTCGTAGGGGTGCGGCTGGAGACAGTTGACCACGTGGTTGTCGGCCTCCAGCAGCATGAGGTGCTCTGCGGTGTGCCGGTCCCAGATGAAGATGTGACCGCAGTCGGAGCCGCTCATCACAAACTTGTTGCCCCAGAAACACGACTCCTTTATCTGGCACAAGAGAAGCAAAACTCTTCTTACTAAACATAAAAAAACACGACTGTCTTAGAGATTAGTGCTCAAAAGTGTGTTTTTGATAGCACTTGCGTGACCCTAATGAGGACAAGCGCCACAGAAAATGGATGATTTATTCAGTCTGGGGCGTACCATAGTGCGAGAGTTGCGATGGCCCTTGTAAACCATTTTGACCGAGGGCCTCCTGATGTTCTGCGTCTCGCTCTCCTCCATCTCCCTTCTCTCTTTCCTCCTGCGAAATAGCTCCTGGATGCGAGCCGCTGCTGAACGTCTGAAACACGAGGACATCATGTGACTCAACACGCAAGCTGCTTTGTCTTCACCTCATGCTTTTAGATTCAGACTTGTAACAGGCAAAAAAAAAAAAAAAAAAACTTCAGTCACTAGAAACTCAAGCTCACAATATAATGACCTCGAGGTAGGGGTGGGACAGAATATTGTTGTTTGTCTAGCGTTCAGGTAGCTACTAATCTATGACACAAATTGACCAATTATGTAAAAAAAAACAACTTTAAAAACATTATTTATTACACACTATATACATTCTCTGCAAGTTGTTAGTGTATCAGCTGGCTTGAAGTAGTCCAATTTAAGACCATTAAGGGCCATTTTAAGCCACTATTAGTAAAATATGACCACATTAGAAATAAGCCAATAAGGCGCTGGCCTGAAATGAGCTACCCCAGCTCCACACACATACACAAGAGAATGACGATTAATAATATTATTAAGAATTATTGCTATTCATTTATATGATGACATCGTGTTATTCTATATCAGAGTGCGTGTGTATTTTCATATTTAATAACTTTTGGGACGCTTGACATGCATCAATATTTAAGTCGAAATTGTAAAGTTTTTTTTTGGAGGGGGCAATTTTTTGATGATCACACATTCACTGTACCGTAATACATAGGGACTAGGGGTGTCCCGTTCCGAACGACATAATTGAAGCCGATGACATGATTTTCAGCGATTGGTATCGGCCGAAAGGGGAAAATAAAAAGTCAGATTTTTTTCTTTATTGTCTTCGTTTCTAAAGTCAAGAATAACATTTTAGTCTTTGTTTTGATTTGAACCACTGCTGATTTACAGCCTTATCTTGGAATAACTTTAGACGTAATCTTTTTCTTAATTGAATTGCAGAGGCATTTGGCTCGGACTTCTATATAGGCAGATACTCAATATCATGTGACTTTGACACGGGTGCAAAAAAATTTTTTTTATCCCTAATTGGTATAATTAGCAATCAATAATTAATTTAAAAATGTTGCAATAAATCACCCTGCAGTTCCCACCCCTACTTGGGTCATTACGGTCTATTTACACTTACTGGCCACTTCACAGGGTACACCTGCAAATTCTAATTAAATCCAATACAAGAGCTGAATGAAAAATTCTGTCTTGCAGGTAACCAACTACACCTAATGAAGTGTCCAGTGAATGTATGTTGCATCTTGGTAAAAGGCAAAATATCATAGTTATCAAAAGTTATCATAGTCCATCAGTAGTTAAGAGTCCAGCTCGGTGCATCACACACTCAGTGGCGCCATTACCCACATGCACAACACTTAGTTTTGCCGTGTGCGTTAGTTGCCCTCACGACACACAATGTTACCTGATCATTCTATCTCCTACTGCAGATCCTCTGGAATTTAGTCTAAATGTGCAGTATGACAATCAATGATAAAACTGACAAAGGCGAAACGGCATCTTGAGATCGTGAGAGTTGACCTGTCTAACGTACCTCTGGCCCTGTCCTCGAAACCTGGTTGATGGGATAAGGATGGGGTCGTCGTCGCTGTCGTCAGAGTCCTGGTTCCCCCTCGTGGGCTGGTTCTGGCTCTCATCCAGCGCCGTAACCACTTCCGGCCCCTCCTCACCCGGGGGCTCCTGTCTCCGGCAGTCCCCCGAAGTTTCCTCCAGCGGGTCGGCAGGATTCTTCTCCTCAGATGAGCCTTCCGGCGGGTCGCTGGCGGCTCGCCTGTCGCAAGTACTGGAGCAGGAGGGGTCGCAGGGGGCATCTTTGCTGGCAGATGTCCCACTCTGCTGTTCTGGAGGGTCAAATGTAGCTGAGGGGAAAAGATTCATACATTTAAGTTAATAAATTAATTCTCTTTTGCATTTAAAATAGCTTTTTAATTAATTAATTTTATGCTGGTTCAATAAGATTTTTACTCCGATACTCAAATACTGCGATATTCAATAACTGCATCGCTACAACTCTGCGTTATAGTCTCATATTTTTAGTGTCAAACTAAACACTTGTGTCAGGTCACCAGGATTAACATGCAAAATATTACAAAATTGCACCACAAGTGACATCAATGGTTAGCAAAAATGCTCCGCAGAGCAAAAATAAAGTTATCTCGAACCTTGATAGAAGTCGGAGAATTAGACTTTGTGGTATCAGAAGCATCGACAGCTCAAACAGAACCGATCACCAAAGACTCCCAAAACCAAAAGTGTCTTTTGACTTTGGTGTCGAACATTTTACAAAATCTGGTAAAAATCAATCAATTTTCAAATGTAGGTTTTTGCCTTTGAAGAAGCCTATGTTATGTTAGAGCTCATATTTTCTTACACATTCCCTAAATGATATTCGATCATATATATGTTCACAGATTTTGATTATAAAGCTATAACTCACATTCCAGCACAGCGTTCTCCGAGGATACACTCTGTCGGCTCTGCACTGTATCAGTTGCTTTGGGACCGCCGCTGCCCTGAGAGCTGGATGTGCTGCTGCTCCTGAAGAAGCAACATCATTTTCTCATCATTGGGTTGGTTGATTTCCATAAACTAAAGTGTAAAGTTTAAAGTTCATGTGTTAGGTAAAAAAAAAAAAAAAGTCTACCATGGGCTTACCACTCATCAGTAAAGTCCAGCTTGATGGTGCTGGCGGTGGTTCCTTCCGAGCTGTAGTGCAGGCTGAGCACCGGTTCAGCTGCACTGGATCGGCTCGTACTGGAGGTGGGGGGAGTGCTGCAGATGGCTGGCAGAGGAGCGTCATCAGACTGTGAAACAGATACGCCACCTGTGAGGTAAGAGCACACACGGACACACACACACAGGAATGGTTCATTAGCGCAGTTAAATAATCATTGATGAATGGATCGATCTATATAATATCTCTCTTAACCTTTCGATAGAACTGTTGAGACCAGTTCTATTTATTTTACTCCTATCTTTTTATCCCCCTTCTCTATCTCTATATAAAAGAGTCAGCCTGCTGCAAAAGATGCCCCTGTGCAACATTCAAGATGATCTTTCCACAATGTTGTGTTTGTTTTCAATCAAGAAATGGTGATATCGTGAAACCCTGTTATTCACAAGTCTGCCTATTCTGTGCGACATGTCCTCTTCTATTTCACATATTTTTATACTTTCTATTAAACGCCACAAGGTGGCACCAAAGCCATGGCTTATTGGAAAGTCGTAATTGGTATCAGGAAAGTATTGTTTACGTGATACAGTTCATTTGAGAGGCTAAGATCTTTGTACCTTATGTCAGGGAAGAGCAAAATTTAGCCTGTTGTTCAGGAAGTCAACGAGAGTGTTCGCCGCATGTCTACAAGGGCTCTTGGGGTGCATTTGTTCAAAATCAGATCATCAGTCAACTATTTATTTTTAAGGATAATGTGATGAGTTTGAACTGACACTTAACTGTTTTTGGATCATAGGTTGTATATTTACGGTTTAATAATACTCCAAAAATGTGTACAAATAAAAAACAATACTAACATTTTCATTATGACCTTTGTATAAAAAAAAAGAAAAAATCTGACAAAGAGGTCTGTGTTCTAATTGGTGACACTTCAGTGATGTTTACTATTGAGGTAGCTGTTTGCAGTGATGTTTTACTTGGGCATGTTTCTAGTGTTTTAGTTACCTCATGTGTAGTATAACAAAGTCTAACAAATGTTAGAGTCAAGGAAGCATTAATGACTTGTTAAAGGCAGTATTTTTTTATATTGATCTCATTGGAATGGGAGCATGCGGTTTCAAAACGCACCCTGCTGCTCATCCAGGGTCATGGATCCTAGCTGCTTGTTTACCACAGATGAAGGGGAATCTGCAACACAAATAAATAAAATAAGAGATGTATAATATAAAGATTAGCACCACCTGTTGGCCAAACGTTGGAACTGCACAGTCACAAAGCACAGATTTTGAACGCAAGCGATCACCCCAAGACTCATCGCACCTTAAATTAAACAAGAGAAAAATTAGGTCTCTAAGAAATTAGTCGTTGCACAAGACCACCAACCAAGCTAACTTTAGTAATGGATTGGGAAAGAACATTAATACAGTATCTGTAACTCACAACTGGCAATGCAGTGAACGCTCCTCTAACTTCCATTACACATGATGCCAATCATGCAGTGAGCGCAACAGCAATCAAGCATAGTTTACTTATTGGAGAAATAACTTCAGCTGTTTTAAAAAATATTTAAGGAGGACAAGACTCAAGATGGCCCATTTTTCACCAACAAGCTCAGTTTATTAATGTTTTTATCAGATTTTTTTTTCTAACTATTCATTTTGGATAAATTAGGAAATAGGCGATGACTTAAAAAATGTGTACTTTTTATGAGGAATATGGCCACGCCCCCTCCGCTCTCAGCAAGTCATTAAAGGGACCTATTACAAACTCCCCATTGGAAATCATTGCACTTTCGTTGCTTATAAAGTCCAAAAACAATGATCAATTGGCACCAAAATTCATGTGGACACTTCAACATATCAATATGATTAATCCCTTCACAGCAGATTTATAAAAAAAAGGGGGAAATGTGGAAGGGAGCAAAGGTACATAGATGTTGCTGTCAGGACACTGCGCACGACTGCTTCTTTGCTGATCACGGTGAGGGCGCACAGCATAAAAGCACCAGTCGGGATGTTTACAGAGACTGAAGTGGGAATGAGTAGACGTGCACATTGATTTGGAAGAGGATTGGCTCCAGTTTTTCATTTTATTCTTTGGAACGTAACAGAGGCCACCTGGCTACGCTTACGCCACTCAATGGAGCGTTCCAATGCCGCCACACTCCGTTGTGGAGTCGGCCTCCTTGCTGGATGACCAAAATAAAGTACTGACCACATCCAATTACTCGATTGCGGTATGTCCTGTCACTGCGCAAAAGCAATATTAGTAACTCTTGCTTGTTCTGTTATAGCAATGTTGCGCAAATTTTGCAGGATCTCCTGCGTGAAATAGATTTTTCTGTCCTCTTGGTGGTCGCTGCAGCAATCGGTGATCAAGCAGTCCCGCCAAAAGGCCACTTTTGGTTATAGCACAATAGCCATATTGTAAATGGTAGATCCCATAATGGCCGGATACGAGTGTAAAGTTTCACACTGTTTTATTCCGTCCTGTTAGTATGAATGAATGAAATTGATATTGATGTAATAGAGGCTAGTGGCATGTTAATAAGCATATGGTGGTATTTCTGTAAATGGAGGAGGGATCACAAAAGGATTAGTGGTGATTGTGGAGCCTAACCGGCTCATCACAAGCATGTCAAGGGTACCATGGCAAGGGGAGGGGGCAAGCCAAAAAGGACAAGAATGGGCTTGGGGCGAGGGTAACCTGCAAGGGTTTGCGTCTCAGGAGCAGCAGTGGCTTCCAGTCTTTCTGGGGGTGCAGAAGAAGATGTGGAGGAGGAGGAGGAAGCAGGAGAAGGGGTCGCTCGCCGCCCCTGTCCTGGGGGGTCGGCCAGACGAAGTAACCTCTGCAAACGCCTACACACTAAACTTATTGGCAACCGATGAGGGCCGTATTCTGACGGAGAGGCGGAAGGAGAAAGGGTGAAGATTATGGAGGCGGGGATAATAGAAAATGAAGGACATGATGCTGAAGGAGAAGAACTGCTGCTTGAGGGGAGTGGCTGCTCCAACACAAACTCACACCCACAAACATTAGGAAATATTTTCCACAAATGAGGACAGTTGCCAAGTTTCAATACAATGCCTACATCTAAATGGCCTAACGATTACAAGAATGATTCTCTCTAAATTTCAACATAACATGGCTGCATGTTTGAACCAGAGTCTGACCCTGTGAAAAATCAGACCCCTGAAGTAGAATACAGACTGATAAAACAGGACGATAGTGAATGCTAACTCCATTTCATGACACTTTGCTCTTCCATGGGTAGAATTCATCGGCATCTTCTGATTGTGGCAATTATGCTAATGACGGCAGCCATGTAAATGTTATGCAGTGGCAATGTGCATTTTTAAAATTATTTTTACACCCTAACGCCACTTAGTTTGTTAGATATATCTAATCACTGCATCAATAAAAATGTGTTAATAATGGAGTATAGGTTCAGGATAAATAAATAAATGAATAAATAAATAAAACTTTATTTTTACAGATGACAGCCAGGTCTTTCTCTGGATGACAAATTTATGAATAGGACTTAGAGTCAAAGTATTATTATTGTGTGTGTGTGGGGGGGGGTGCTGTGTTGGTCATCTCAAGCACACCGCACACAAGAAGAGCACTACGCACTTTTCCAAAAGTCATTTGAGAGGTCTCTCAACTTTCAAAAGACGTTAAAATATTTATGTGTGTACCCTACTTGCGCTTTTAACATTGACATGATAATGGTTCTATGTAGTCTTGGCGTCTCTTGCCAAAAAAAGAAAATAGCTGAAATTTACCCAGGTATCTATCAAGTCGGATATTATTCAAATTAGACAGACTGTGATGTAACAGTAGGGCTTTCTTAAAGGCAGATTTGATGACATTGTTATCTATTTGGCTGTGTAGTTTCACACAATGCGTGGTCAGTCAGCACTGCTAAGCCCCAAATATGAACAATAAAAATAATTTTTCCATAATATGTCCCCTTTTATAAAATACATGTTGGAAACTTACCGGAGAGTGCCGTTTCTGACATGGGCCTTGCCGTGGTCCCTCCAGCAGGGGTCTGTCTCCGTGACTCAGAGGATGATGGTGCTGACCTCTCAACTGATAATGTGGTGGAAGAGGAAGGACGGACGGTAGCAGTCGTCGATGACGCAGATGAGGAGGACGCCGGCGAGGGCGCCACCACATCAGGACTGGTTTGCACGTCCGCGGTGTCGACGGCTGCCGGCCTCTCCGGGGCACTGGTCCCCTGGTTGGAGACACCTACAGTGGCAGCGGGAATATTGGGGCGAACAGCCGTTCCTGGAAGCAAGATAATTGAGAAGAATAAATATTACACATTGTATGATTTTATTTAAAAGCATACAGGTTTATTTAAAAAAAAAAAAAAAAAAAAAGTTCTACCTCGGGGTCGCGACTGAGGGCGAGTTCCTCGACTGCTCTGAGCCTCACTGGCTTCCTCGAACCAGCGTGACAACATGTCCGACATTCTCTGCATGAGGGACACATTGGGGCTCTGCTCCCCTGCAGGGGAAAAATAGAAAAAGTAGCAATTACAATACGCGTTTATTGGCACAAAATGTCATGCACGACTAAGAATAAAAGGACAACAATTTAATTCGAGACTCTTAATTGTCCATAGGTGTGAATGTGAGTGTACGTGTTTCTCTACACTGTATGTGCCCTGTGGTCAGGCTGACGACCAGTCCAGGGTGTACCCAGTTTCTTGTTTAAATTCAGCTGAGATCCTGCAAGCTCCAGCTCCAACCTGACCTTAATGACAACAGCGACGATTGTGACCTATCCATACAGAAAATCTCTGTGGATGCAACAAATGAAAGACTGAATACAATATCGGATCGAGGGTCCCTCAGTGAGATATTATGGACCAGAACACCGAGTACCGACACAACACACTCCTCTGAGCCCAGTTTTTTTTTTTCTTTTTAAATGTCACAAAATATCCGCATCTGAGCCTTCATAGAAGATTTACACACACAACCCCCTGAAAGCGGGATATCGTGGCAACAGTGTGGACTTTTGGACACTGTCATGGCCTCCTACAATCATCTGATAGGTACATTAAGCGTCATGGCGGAAGCCGTCAGCAGAGATACACGTACCATCTCGCTCCCTCTCGCTCTCGGGGCGAGCTCTGGGTCCGGTGTCTGACCAGTCACCTCGCAGACGGAGGCGCTTCACTGGCGGCTGCCTAAGCTGCGGAAACACACACACATGCACAAACAGACACACTAAGAGATTAGCAGTTTGTCCGTCAAAGTGTGTTCAAAAATAGCCGCGCTGCCAAAGCCAAACACTGCACAGCTCTGTCAATATGCCCTTCCGACACAGCACACCACTGATGTTGCCTTCACTTTCCGTTACCCCTCAGACCTTCCACCCGTTCCCATGATGTCCCCCAGCCCTGCACAGGCCAGAAATAGAAGACTGAGGTCTTAAAGAGTATCAGCCACTTAAACGAGGAAGTCAGTGTCTGAGGCGGTCAAAAGTGGAGTGACGTGAACACTCAATCAGAGGAAGTCGAGATACAGGTGGAGGCCCACACACGCACGTGCACGGACACACACCAGTTTCAACAGAACATCCACTTGAGCTATTTGAAGCGAATGGGAACACAGCGTGCATGGGTTGCTCTATTTGGAAAGGAATGTTGGGTCGCATCTCGCCACAGCTGAACTCATGAGGCTTTGAAACACAGGCACCATGATAGCGCACATTTAGGACACAATTCCTCAGGCAGATCCGCTTTCCAAACTAAGTGCCATCATGTCATGACCGCCGTGGTGGAGGGTAGGAAAAACACTGCAACCGTAATTCAAATAAGAGCATACAGACATGTTGCTTTTTGTCCTACTTTGATTTCCGGTGAATTTGCTTCATTTGCAACTTTGCACCAGTCCATCTACCTTCAGAGGACTTTTTTTGTGTAAATGGTAAGTCCACCAGGTGCTTTTCCACCTTCAGCTTGTAAATACCACCAGTGGTTAAAAACCCTGTCAAGTGAATTCAAAGATTCATTTCTAAACAAATTATAGATGAAAATTGCGGAAAACTATGACAAATACTGAGAACAAGGCACAAAAGGACTCAATTGAGAGTTACAGAGTTAAACAGTTTGTCACCATTTCAGTTTGGTGAATTGTGAGACATCAGTGGTTAGCGGTCCGCCCAAACGAAAGGAGCCCAAGTTAGATTGCGAGCTAGCTGGTGCCTAGCCCCTTCTCATCAACAGAAAAACACCACGATGAACCGGTGAGCTATAACATATTCCAGCCACCAGAGGCTTTAAGTGGATATATTTTCAGAGCACAAACATGGAGGGAAGTGTAGACATAAAGGCGCTAGATGAAGTAGCATCCATTTTTCACGTCATAGTACCGGTCTTTGATTGATAGTCTAGTTACAGACAGGGGTGTGGTGGCCATTGGGAATTTCGGAAAAACTGCAGAACGCCCGAGAGAGAATTCCTCAGGTGTCTTTACCTCCTCCCTCCTCTCCTCCGAGGGGCCCTTCAGCTCTCGGGCCTGGTCGTCTTTTGGATCAAACAGGTAGATGTAGTCTGATGAATAGCTGACGAGCACCTCCTGGCCGTCCTCGCTGTAGCAGAGCGACGTCACGCGACACGACTTATTGGACAGGTGAGCGGGAACGAACCTCACGCACATGCCCGTCGTCCCGCGGCCCATGTAGTTGCCTACGAAACGGATAAATGGTTGGCTTTATCAATAACCTTTCACATTTCATGAAACAATATGTAAACATGTGGAATACACTTGGGCAATTTGGGCAACATTCTAGTACGTTGCTCAATTCCACTTATTTGAATTTGATTAATTGTTCACTCCTAGTTGTATGGTTACATTTTTATGTTAAAAACACGTTATGTCCAATTTTGACTTTTTTTCCCACATTAATGGAATGTCTGTAAGCTGGGACAGTCTCCAGCTCTCCTGCAACTGATACAAATGTTTTCCCATCCTTGATTTATGTTGAAGAATCATGATGTCATTGTTGCCGCAATCTGCCATTGGGACTCACGAATAGTAGAAGAAAGGCAACACGTCATGAATTTCTCTGCAACCGCATTGCGTGCCTACCTGTGGCCCTGGTGCCCAGCAAGCGTCGATCGTAGATGCGCACAGAGCTATCCGAGCAGCCCACCGCCAGGTAGTAGGGCATCAGCGGCGAGATGGAGATGGATGTTGCCGCTCGACGGCAATTGATCAGGATGTCCTGTCAAACACCAAAGTGACAGCTGTAAAGTAGAATTTCTCAACGCTTATCAGTACGCTCGCAAATGCTCCCATTTTTTTCAACGTGCGCCAGTAAAAAATTAATTTAGTCGCACAGCGCATGTTTTGATGCTCCAACCTGTAAAAATTAAATAGATAATATAAAATTCTGGATGTGTATTTCGCCACGTAAATGGCCATCTAACTCAACGAGCAACATTTGCTTTATGAAGGATGCTTTTGGATTCAGCTCTCTCACAGAGGCGCACACAACCCGCTCCGTATTTTGGCAATGTAGACTGCACACTTGTCTATTTCTAGTGGTACACGTGACATTATAAATACTATAGGTATTACTGTTGTAAAACACAATATGCATATGTGCCGAAGGGGTCTCGAACTATTAATTTGTATTAATCAATTGCGAGCTTGTTGCAAACAAAACTGCTGTTACAGTAAAATATTTTGCAAATGTATCTTGATTGACCGTCAACCTTCACATCATACAAAACTACAATATACCAATTGAGAGATCACTACACATCAGCAAATCTGTGCTGGTGAGACCAACTGAAAAAGTTGTTTTTGAAAATCATCAGCCGATTAATCAGTCATTTTTATTGAATTGAAAGGGAAAAAAACATGGCGAAACTCGTGCATTTTGGTGACAAAAGACTCCACATTTTTCTTTTTAGCCACAGCTAAATATGAATTTATACTGAAAATACAGTTTCGGTTTCACCCACGGCAGTCAATTTAAACAAATTTAAGCCTCTTTTGGAATGTGGAAGGAAGCAGAGACGACAACCAACATGCACTGGAAGAACATGCAAACTCCTCAGAGAAAGCTGTCCGAATACAAAATGGCAGTGCCGCTTACCGCAAGTGTCATCTAGCTAAGTGAGGAACGCAAAATATCAGAAACACCGCTCTCTCACCACAATAATAAACATCAGCAACTGACAGTGTCAATAAAATCTGAGCTTATTATCACGATAAAGACAAACAGTTCTTGTATTGGATAACATTTGACTGTGCATGTGTGACTGATGAGCTGCCCGGGGAGTGTAATGAAACCTCGAAAACACCGGGTCAGGTGCAAAAAAATGATGCTGTGAATGAAACGGGAGTTGTTGGAGCAGGATTACATCAATTTAAGTTAATTACTGGTTCAACAGAACAAAATGAAGGCTGACCGTTTCCCTCCATATTTCTGATGACAGTACAAATGTGAGACATGCAGCAGATGTCACCGTACATCTTTGCAGTCCTCTTTCGTGCAGCTGGTTTTCATGCGGAGGTCGAACCATCGCACGGTGCCATCCTCCCCACACGACAGGAAGGTGTAGGGGTCGTTTGGTACGGTCATAATCTGGCGACACAGCCAACGAGCAAGTTAGAAAAAGAACATTGTCAACAGAGGAATTTGAGAATCCTTTTTTTATGTACCTCATAGGCGGTGCCATAATGGCAGGTGAACTGACACTGTCTGTTGAACTCGGCACTCTTTTCTGTGTGGGTGTAGTAGAGGATTCCATCCCCTGAACAGGAGATGATCTCCTGGTCGTTGGTGTGGGGCATGAACTTTGCGCTGAAGATGTTGGCCCGGTGGCCAGACCGTATTGACTTTTTGACCTGAGGAAATCGTGCAGAAACGAGATGGCACTAAAAAGTGGGCTCGGGCTGCAACAAACCATTATTTCAATAATCTATTAATATGTTCATTATTCTGGTGATTAAGCAATGATTCCGTTTAAAAAAAAAACAAAAAAAAAAAACAAAAGGAAAAATAAGTAGGATGAAGCACAGGTGAGAAACTAATGGCTGTAACAAACCCACAGCATGACACTGACGCGTTACGTTAAGAACATTAAGAAAGTGAGAAATATTAACAGTTTTTTTTTTTTTTTTTTTTTTACATAGCTCAGAGATTGTTTCCACCTCCTTTATATCCTATTTGATCATTTTCGATACAGACCTTTTTGTTGTACGGGTTGGTAATGGCCAGGAAGGTATCATCCGACCCTGACAAGATGTATTCTCCCGTGTCGTTCCATGATATCGTGTTGACCTGAAGGGAGTCAAAATATTGTCGCTCAAAATATTATTTCATAAATAATATTTATCAAATATTAATAGCACCCTCAGTCTCAATCAGAAGAGACTGTTATTGCTGAAAATGGAAAATCTAGAACACAAATTTTATAATCAGATTTTTTTGGGGGGAAGGAGGAAGAAAAGGATGAAGGCTTGAGCAAAACACTAATAGTTGTTGATATTGATCGGTCATTTTTTAAGTGCTCATTGATGTATCACCACTTATCGGTTTTGTCAACCAAGCGGACACGGCAGTATATTGTCTAGCTTTTCTCTATTACAGAAGGGCATTTGGTGAACTCCCTGATGGCTGATTATACAATTTAGGCTGTTTGTTAGCTAGCGGCGGCACGGTGGACGACCGGTTAGCCCGATGGCCTCACTGTACAGAGGTTGTGGGATCGATTCCGGCCCCGTATGGAGCTTGCATGTTCTCACCGTGCCAGCGTGGGTTTCCTCCGGGTACTCTGGTTTCCTCCCACATTCCAAAGACATGCATGACAGGTAGAGTGGACACTGTAAATTGTCCCTATTCGTGTTTGTGTGATCGGATGGTAGTTCGTCTTTGCGTGCCCTGCGATTGGCTGGCAACCAGTTCAGGGTGTACCGCCTACTACCCGAAGACGGCTGGGATAGGCTCAGGCACGCGCGCTACACTTGCGAGAAGAGCGGCTCAGATAATGAACATTAGTTGCCGTTAGCAGAAGTCCTTAAACTTTGTTTTAGTAGTTAGGTGTCCGGGTTTGTGCTTGGCAGAGGTAATGATTTAAATTTTTTTTAAAAGTGCAAGTTAGGATGCGCAGCTCGATTTCAGCTGCAGGTGTTTGAGCGTTTGTGACAAAGTTCGACATGCGACTCTTGTGTCAATTTGGGTTTGTCTGGGCCTGAAGTCAATTGTCAATAGGGGAAGTACTCACACAGCCATCATGTATGTTCAGCGTAGCTTCTAGTTTCAGTCTCTGAACGAATTCTCTTCTTCCTGTAGATAACAAAACAAATACGTTTTAGGATTTCTATCGGTTGTAGGGCAAAAAATATTACATGTACCAATAAGAATAATACCCAACAGACACACCAGTGGAACCCTAATAAAGTATATTAATATAAATCGATTATATAAATCGATTCAGTAAGTATACTCAAATAATATTTTTTTTATACTTTGTAAACATGTGGCATTTCTCATCACATTATTTTAGCAATAACAAAAAAAATAATCTGAACAAAAATCCATAAGGAGTACAAAAGTGGAAAAAAATAACCTGACAGTTGTATGTAAGAAACGGACAAGAAACTCAGCCGAGCCTATATCAAACCGAATCATAATCGCACGCAATCAAAGTAAATCGTTCCACTTTAAAATAAGAATCGTATCACACCCCATTTATCGTGATACGTGTCAAATTGTGTTTAACTGGAGGGATGGACACACCATAACAAACATACATTGTGATGCCAGGACAAGTCAAAAAAATACACTGAATAATACGATATTTGTGGAGTAAGAATTAGACAATCATTCATCAACATAATGTCGCCGCCATGATGGGCAAAATAATTATCAGTGGCAGACCGGAAGTGACGTCAACATGGCAGTAGAGAGAAAGTAGCACTTCAGGGGTGACAGATTGCAGACTGAGAAAGACTTTGCAAGTGCTATGCAACTGATCCATCCCTATGCCCTCTGTTATTTATTTTTTTTACACGTTTTTAACCATTTTAAAGTGATAAAAATAGGTTGAGAACAAATCCATTAATTCTCCACTGTCTAAGAACTCCACCTCTTCCCTCACTCTTCAACAAAAGAACCACCTCAAGATTCAGAAACAATGTTAGAGAATAAGTGAAAATAGATGGGTTATATCCATTTGCGTTAGCATGACAAACTGTCAGCCAAAAAAGTGCATGCAGATTAATTTTCGTCTATTAAATTGATCAAACTGCTAAGTCAGCACATCATTTTTTTTCTT
This sequence comes from Idiotropiscis lumnitzeri, assembly GCF_059441095.1. NCBI lineage: Eukaryota > Metazoa > Chordata > Actinopteri > Syngnathiformes > Syngnathidae > Idiotropiscis > Idiotropiscis lumnitzeri. The sequence goes on along the minus strand of NC_142404.1, from coordinate 9,542,586 downwards.
GCCACGATAAAAAAAGAATGCAAAAGGTGGTGTTTTAAATGTATCTTTTTGAATAAATACTTTGTATATTTAAGTAAACAGCAGCTGATAAAGAAGATATCCCCAAACAAATGTACTTTGAGTTTTGTTATCTTGGGTTAAGTTCATCCTTAAGGTATATTTTGTTCTTAAAACACTACCTACATAGTAAATAAAGATTTTATGATTGTGACAGTTGTAAACCAGGAAAAAATGAATCAATGTTTTATATTGTCGCAGTAAACAATTTTATATGGTCAAAGAGCAGACACAAAAGGGTGTTATGTCTTTGTTTGTTTTCTTTAGCATTAGGTTTGATACAGTGCATGCCAATGTTACGGAAGTACATAATCTATTTTCCAAGTTTTGGGATCTGGGACGGAATTACATTTCAAATGTGAGTCTTGATTTGGACAAAAAAAAAAATAAGAATCTCTTTTGCAAGGCAATAGTTTGTGACTGGGACACAACCGACAAGTTGTCCCCCTTCTCCTTTTACAGGCTAAATATAAACTAGGAGTGCTGCTGCTGCTTCTGTTTCTGCTGCTGCTGCTGCTGCTGCTGCAGTGTAACTGAACACAATGAGAACTTCAAGTTGTCAAGCTAAATACAGCAGTGACTAAAACTGCACCTGCCGCACCTATTCGGGGCTTCAGTCTTAACTTAAATTCAATCAGATGTGAACTGCTTGACAGCAGCATAATTCTCTTCGCAATTTCGCATGAAGATAAATCTGACATGACAATGGTAGAAGATTACAACTGAGAACCTGTTAAATTATTTTGCCATTTTGTGTAGGAGCTGGCCATGCTGTTTTTTTTCTCTGTGGTAAACATTAGGTAGAGGATCATATAAGGAACAAGGGCGAAATTCTACTACGTTCCAAACACGCTAGCTGTCCCCACTTTGTTGTTCCATTCTTACCTAAATAGTTCGTCCGAATGTTGTTTGGCTCCCTGCATCCGATGATGCGTTTATTTACATCCCATACCAGGTTGCCGGAGCAGGACATGATGACGGAGCGTGGCTTTTAATAAACAACAACATTGAAATTTAAGCTAACCGCCTCGGGGATTTCTTTGGCCATCGGTCCCTGTCAATCGGGACAATGCTAACGTTAGCTAACCGCGACAATACAGAGTTTCATGGTGAGAAGTGAAATGAGAAAGTGCCCGATTCCCTTCCGAGCAGTCGCTTCTTTCTTGTGGCCCGACAGCTCACCTGCTCCCGGGGGGAGTAACTGTGCGTCCGGCTAGCCTGGCCTGTTTTATTTTGTCTAACAGGCAGGCGAACGATCAGCTGTATCCAAACAACGCGATAAACTACGAGGTTTTAAGCAGGAAGTGCGTGTTCGATCCGTGTGGTAGTAAAACATGCGACTGTGAGTGGCGGAATTGCTCCTGTTAATACAGATGGGAATGTACCCCAGAAGACTATTAGAATGTATTGCACATGTATTTTAGTGGTATATTGTCCTGCAATAGTTGCGGTAGTGCGATCAAGATTAGGATACCTTCTGCGCATGCGCGACTCACATCGCGCAGGAGTCAAAGAATTGCTCCGAATCCCATCCGACTTTGGCCCAAATTCTTCATGGTAAAGTTAAACAACCAATAAAAATAGTTAAGCCATGTAATAGTGTAACTATGATGATGATGATTTTTTTCTTGAACATATAAACAGAACAGAAATTGATATAGTCATAAGTAAAAGATTTAAAAGAAAAAAAGGAATGTCATAATCACAGTCTTCATGTTTAATAGGGAGTAGGAAGAAGTAGAGAACTTATCTAGTCCTATCCCCTGTTCTCAATGCATTTTATTTAATTTAAATTATTATAATTTATCATCCATATAAAATCTAATAATATATAATTACATTACACTCTGTGTTATGCATAACACAAATTTTAAGATTTGGCAATTTTCTTACTTATATTTGAGTTCTATAGGTTTTTTTTGTACTTTACTTTTGAACACGTGTGGGTAAATAACTCGTAAATAAATGGCAAAATAGAATTCTAGCCCTTAATTGTTCAAAATGGAATTACTGTCAGGCGGCACAGTTGCACAAATGCAAATGTTTCTCTCCCATCGATAGTTTTGTACATTGAACTGTGTGAATAAAGGCTTTTTAGAAAAAAAAATACTGTGTGCACATTCGGACATAGCCGCAGTCTTGGATATAGCCACAGATAATGGCTAGATAGATATAGAACTACTCTCGATGATGGCTCCAAAGAGAATTCAGTGAAACACTGGCCTCTGCAGTCAACTTTGAGCTTCTTTTTGTCATGATCCGCGTCGGGTATGACAGCCCGTTGCTATTGCTTTTGTACGCGTGCGGTTTTTGTTATTGTTTGTTGTTATTTTCTTCCCGCCTTCCGCCATGTGCTTTTCTGTTATTGTTTGGTCAGATGTTTTTGTTATTGTTTTGGTCACGTTCCTGTTCCCCTTAGCACTCGTCCTCACCAGCCACACACCTGCTCCCCGTCAACCATCACACACCTGGTCCCCATCTGCTCATCTGATTACTTGGACTATTTAAGCCTTCCAGACCCACAACGCAGTGTCGGGTCATTGCCGCAAGTACGGACTACCACGACCACGTTTCGCTCACGTTCACGTTCACGTTCACGTTCACGTTCACGTTCATGTTCATGCTCTTGCTTTTGTTCCCCACCTCGTTCTCGTTTGCCTTCCTCAGCCTTTTGTCTCGGTTTTGTTCCTCGCCCCCCTCGTCTGTTCGTCACGTTGGTTCTGTAGTTATTTTGCTCCCGTCCCGGTTGTCTTCCTTTGTTGAACCCCTTTAATAAACCCCCTGAACGACATCCATTCCCTGCCTCCTCGCCTTTTGGGTCCACCTTCCTCCTCGCCAAAAGGCGACCCTGACACTTTTGGCCTCGTTTCAAGATTTGGGGTCACATAAGCATGGCGGGCCCTCTGCAAATGTGACCCCCTACCTAGGCTGTTTTAGGCAAGCCTCGTCTCTGCCCACTCTTAAATCTCGTTTGAAGACACATTTTTACTCCTTAGCGTTCAACTCTGTTTTGTGTTGTAATTTCCCTCTAATTTATAATACACCATATGCGCTACATAACTAAAGTTGTATTGTATTGTATTGCTCAAACTGGTCCACTTAAGTTCACAGCATTTGAATGATGTCAATTTCTTTGTAGTACCCTCAAATATGGATGTTCTCCTGTCAGTTTACAAGTAGGCGTCACTTATTCCAATTTAAAATGAATAGATAAAAAAGAAACTGATAATTAATTTCAGTTTCCCGATCAGAAAATATATAAACTTAGATTGTTAGTAAAAAAAAAAAAGCGCTATCTTGTCCGGCTAATCCCTTTTCAAGGAACCTTACAATAATCTCTACACTGATTAGTAGATTGTTTTTAAGCGTACATAAATTGCAAATCAAGGGGTGTACCGAATAAAATCTACCATATTCTGCCATATTTTTGAAGGTCAGCCCTGCTTCGTGGTTCCGCCACGACAAATGTAGGACAACATCATGTCGACCATGGTCTTGACAATAGCCCTCGAAGGGTGCAGGTTGTGAGGTTCGTGGTGCGCCAAGCACATCTGCCAGGCATCCACCAGAATAACATTTAGACCCTTGAACATGGTGCGGAGCACAACGTCCTGTTGCAATGTCAACCAGTCACTGTTGTATAGACTGATGTCCCGCTGCAGAGACTGAGGGTTAGCTGTACGGACCACCACCACCGTCCCCGGTGCCCGGTCCAGGAGTCGCACCACAGCCTTGCGGATATGCCGAAGGCGTCGTATGTACACCTCCACTGGGAAGGTGCCAAAGTGAGCCCAGATGCCGAGTGTCACCACCGTGTTGGAACCGCCGGTCAGGCCATCCAGCTCGTTGGCGATGTAGCGCAACTCGCTGATCATGACAGGCTGAATGCGGATGGGGGTGCCGTGGAAGCGATACTCGAGCAGAATGTTGTGGGTGCTGTCCACCGCCATAAAAGGCCCTGATTTTTTGGGATTCTCCTGGTTGAGTTTCTTCAAGTCTGCTGGCAGAATACATTGAAGAAAAAAACAGGTCAAGAGCAACTGATGGTTGAGTATCTTGCGCAAGAACACTCGGACCAATGTTCCTTCTAATATTCCATGCGTTTGAGCATTCATACGCAAACACAGAGCATTCTTTGGATCACTGACGTATAATATGAACGGACTAGCCATGCCGTTTACTTGCCGTAGCGAGAAGTGAAGCTACCAAGGGCCATCTTACGTTGCCACTCGCTTGGCCCGCCTAATTTGAATACATTCATCTCTCTGTGGTGTATTCACATTATTTTCTGTCTCTATGATGAAAATCCCCAAATTTATAAAATGTGGAAAAAAATGTAAACAGGCATTTTACTGCTGATTGGCTGCACGAGGAACCAATCAGATGGTGCTGTGGGAGGGCAAATCTGCCTGCGGCAGGCAGGGGCCACGAGCAGAGCATAGCAGAGAGAGAGAGAGAAATTCACTCCAGCGAGCCAAAACAAACCAGCTTTTACTTTATTTGTCTTGATTTTAATAAAAAAAAAATATATATATTTTTTTTTAAAAAGCCGATGCGAGACTCTTTCACAATCTTGTGTCACCGATATATGCACACACAGCTCCAACCCTTCTGTCGCACTCCGACTAAAATTACTGCTTGAGACATGTATGTTTAATCTAATATTTACCCTTTCCCAGATAATTCCAGGAGATATATGAAATATATTTCTATCCCAAACACAAACCAGTACCAGTGTGGAGATGCTGACAAACTGACAGAAAATTTGGGGTTGGTATCCATTTTAGAATTTTAGAACAAATGCATTACTCAGCTAATATTGGAGAATCGATCATTTTCAGAACAGGACTATCTCCTTGAAGCATGGTGAATAATAATAATTCAAACAGATACTGCATATTCCGTTTTTTTGTCTTATCTTTGGGTCTGCTGGGTTATGGGTTAAATGTGAACTAGTAACTCGTAGTCAACAGTATTGAAGACCCCTGAGATTGACCAATTTAAAATGTCTGGAATGTCACGGGAGGGGAGGGGAAACAAGATGAGACAGAAGCACTGACCTGGAAGCACACTGAGGAGGTACTCGTACCACTGGCGCATGGTGGAGTCGCCGTACATGTAGACCAACTTGTTGGTCAAACACTGAGTGATAGCAGTTGCCTTGTCAAAGTGGCGCATAGGAATGCCACCCAATGGCCTCCACAAGTTCTGGTAGTAGTATCCAGACGTGGATAACGTCACGGGATCCGGTTTTTGACTGGTGGTTTCTACTCACAAATGACAAACAAATTGCCACCCCCCCCCAATAAAGTGAGCGTCATTAGTCGGAAGGTACCTTTCCGGCGAGGCAGCACGTTGATGTTGTCCGTTGGGGAAGCGTGGATGGGAACTTTGACATTCTTGCCGCTGACATAAAGAATGTGGATTTGAAAGGTTGCAATCAGAATAGCAAGAATGAAATAATACAAATACTGAAATTTGAGGCAGGCGTTGGGGATTTGGGGGTTTTGGAGTTCAATCTTGGATTCATTTGAAATGACTTTTCAGAAAGTAGTCCAGATTTTAACCACCATTTTTAAGGCCTAAACTTTCTCATGGATCCTTCTATGACATTGAGAAGTATCCCCAAACCAGGTTTTGCGGTCCACATATTCCTCTTTTTCAAAAGGATGTCAAGTATGAAACCAAGTTATAATCAGCCAATTTAGGGGCAACTGTCCAGTACCTCAATGTGATTTGAGGGACATTGTCACATTCTGTTTGAAATAACTTGTGGCGCATGTCACTCAATCATTGTGTACACAAACCTCTGAAAGAGCAACGCTTCCTTTTTGGTGATGATGTCTTTGGTGTAGCCTCCCATGGCGTGGTTGTATCTGGTGTCGCAGCTGAGCATTTTGGGCTTGTAGCAGTACCACGGCTCGCCGTCATGAAGGTCCGTGTAGTTGCACAGAGGTCCCTGGTCTTGCGGCAGGAACATGTTGCACACCATCTTGTCAGAATGATTTCCGCGGCGAAAAATGCTTGAGAAGTACACCCGATCGGGCCGCTTCTGCCTCAGCCGCCGTAACACTGCAATTGCCTCACTGGAGTGCACCATAATGACCCCAACTTGAGCCGAGCCCTCCCACAGAAGCGGGAATCGAGCGGAATAAAGTCCATTGTTGTGATCCAGCACCTGCCCGGCCACACCCGCCCTGTATTTTGACGAGTGCAACCGAGCCAATAGTAAATCGCCGCCGTAACGCTTGGGTTGGCCCTTGAAGTCGTGCAGGTGGATCTGCACTTCCAGCTCGTCACCCACGTACCAGTGCTGGTCGTTTTTGGCAGGGACGATTGTAAACAGGCTGTGGGCCGGGTCACTTGTCTGGGACAGGTCGGGTGAGGTGGAGCCAGAGGGCGGCTGGGGCCAGGCAATGAGGTCCAACAGCTTCCGTTCCTCCAGCTCTTCTTCAGGTGACAGTGGCTGGCCCAGATGGGGACAGAAGGTGCACTTTCGGTGAAACGTCGGAAGGCTTGCAGACAAATTTGATGACTGGTTCTGGACTTTGTACAATGCTGACAATGTGTGGTACTTCCAATTCTGCACAGATGAGATGTTTTGCATGATTTCAACTATGCCTCAGTGATTCACAATCACAACCGCTGTGCCGTGGTAAATTTTGGGTGCAGCAAGAGATCATCAAATTTGCAGCTTCACTGAACAGGCCAGAAAATTATTTATTTCTCACAAATTATGTATTTTTGTTCCCCCATCAATGCCAGTAGAGTATAGCGAGGAGCAGGAAATGTAATGCTCTTCCACTACAAGGAAGAAGGTATAATAAAACCTGATGCCATTCATACAACCGAATAATGGCTACTTGTTCAACTAAACCGACCAACATTTGTGGCTAAATTGACACTATGATAAAATTGCCTTGCCTGATTACTTTCATTTTCTCTAAAGAATGTTACCCACCTTGCAAAACACACTACGGTATGGAAACTATGTGCGTGTAACTTCTGTAGCAAAAAGAAAAGACGGAACAAATTTCTCTCACCTCCCAAATGGTGATGTTGCTCAACAGGAAGATGACGCCAAACAGGGTGAGAATAATGAGGATATATTTCCAAACATTTAGGGACATGGTGATCATGATTTTCGTCGTGTTGATTATCTGCCGTCGCCACAGTTACGATGATGTCATCCTATCGTTCTTACTTGGCTCTCCAATCAGGAAGCTACCTCACTAGGTGGCATGACCTCCTGGGAACGCCACAAAGGGTGTGTTCGGAAATTCAATCCCTTTAACCCTTTAAACTCTTCTATGAGATTGTGAGTGTTTTAATACATTTCAACAATGCTCAAATTTTCAGAACAGTTTAGTGTAGTCCCCGATAAGTTAGACATTTAACATGCACAACTGACAGAATAAGGATATAGTTTTTACTCGGGTAACATTTTCCGGTACATTTGTTAGAAAGGTTCCTAGGTTGAATGTCGTCATCGTTTGTGTGCTTGTTGTGTGATTGGAGTCGCGTCTGTGCCGAGCTCTCGTGAGAAGCGCCCGCATACGGGTTACCGACAACTGCTTGTGGCGCAGCAGTTGTTAGCCGACCGCCACTAGCATGTGACGTGTTCGATGCCTCAGTGTCCGTGTGCGTTCCTGACCGCAAGTGAATACACTAGTGTATTTATTTGTTTACAGCGCTTATTCATCGCGCCGCTGTGCATCGTCATGTCTACTCCTGTCTAGTCTGTTTGTCGTTGTGCGTCGCCGCCATGCTTCTTGCCGTGCTCCCTTTGACCTTCGCCGCGTCACTGAATTGCGTGCCTTAAGCGCCGTGCGTGAATGTCTAAATGTTCCACTCGGTGTGCTAGTTATATAAAAGGAGGTTGTACTCCACTAAAGCGCACTCCTTTGTATGGTTTTGTATAGTTTATACACTTAAATGCGTTAGGTCTGCTGTGACCTAGGTAGTGCGCACTCCATACTGCCGCCGCCATTGTGCGCCGTCCACGGCCGTAGTTGGCAACTGTTTGACGCAGTCGATGTGTCTCATTTGGACTTATGTGATTTGCGCATGCAAGTACACTTTATAGCTGCCGTTTGTTGAGTTGAGCTATCTACTTATGTGCTGTTTCTTTTGTTACAGAACCACACACACACACACGCACAAACGCTCACTGCTTCCCGCTCTCCCTCACACTCTCGCTAGCTCACATGCATTCCTGCATGCACGAGTCCATCACCACCTCATTTTCATCTGTGCCCATGTTTGTCCGCCTGTTGCCTGTGCTATTGCATGTTGATTGAAGATACGCCATTAAACCCACCAACCCACATCTTGGACTCATCCTTGTGTTCTGACCGACACCCAGGGGTGAAAAGAGCATACCCCCTTCGAACCAAATCACCTCTACAGTCCACCCCCTAGGCTCTCCAACAACATTAAAGTCCATTTATTACAGTAATATTGATTTTTACTGTGCTTTTTAATTGGTGGGTGCCAAAATTCAAGATGACATAATTGAATATCCTTCTTTGAGTTTTATTTTCACAATTCAGTACTGCAATATTTTTCTTCATTAAATTACAACTTTCTTGTGCAATAAATAAAGAGCATTTTTATTGTCAAGAAATTCCTCCCATTAGTAAATGACTGCCCTTAGATTTTCTCACAAATTGCTTCATGTGTAAACAAAAAAATAATAAAATAATATTACTTCTTTATTTACAACTTAGAGTGTTTTTATTTCTTTATGTTTTTATTCCTTTCGGTGAGCCCCTATACTGGTTTGCACTTTCAACTTGGTTTCATTTATAAAAATCATAACGTGTTCCTGATCCCGTCACGGCAAACGTGGGACAGCATCATGTCTACCATGTTTTTGACAATGGCCCTTGGAGGGTGAATGTTGTGAGGTTGGTGGTGCGCCATGCACATCTGCCAGGCGTCCACCAGCATAACGTTGAGACCCTTGAACATGGCGCGCAGTATGACATTCAGTTGCAGTGAAAACCAGTCACTGAAGATCAGACTGAGCTCTTGATCCAGAGCCCGAGGGTTAGCCATGCGCACCACGACCACCGTGGCCGGCGCCCGCTCCAGAAGTCGCACCACCGCTTTGCGGATATGCCGCAGGCGGTGGATGTATACCTCCACGGGGAAGGCGCTGAAGTGAGCCCAGATGCTTAGAGCCACAACCGTGTTGGGACCGCCGGTCAGGCCGTCCAGCTCATTGGCGATGTAAGACAACTTGTGTGCCATAACGGGGGTGAAGGAGACGATGGGTGGGCCATGGAAGCGGAACTTGAGCAGAATGTTGTGGGAGCTGTCCACCGCCATGAAGGGCCCTACCTTTATTGTACTCTCCTGTCTGAATTCCTTCATCCCTTTAGGGCAGAATACAATCAAGCTATGCAATGGGAAAGAACTGGTCAGGAGCAACTGTAGGTTGATTATCTTTCACAAGACACTCCGACGTGGTGACAAGTAATGACTAAAGTGTAACAACTGTGTCATTCATCCAGAGTCACTTTATATACATTCAGTACATACTAGACTTTACAACAATCTGATTGACTGGATCAAGATTGATATTTAGCATTTTAGGCAAAAAGTATTTTGAAGATTTTTCTTTATAGATTAAATTATTATTTTCAAGTACATTTTCTCTATGATGAGGATCTACTGTACGTGTAGCCTGGAAGGGCCTTGGTGGGAAAAAAGCAAGTCAAGCTAACGCATACGGCTGAAATTGTGATGTAAAACGATCTATGACCTACTTTGTTGTCAGAAGAATCGGAAATAGGAATCTCTGATTCCGAACGACTGTCGGAGCTCTTCTTCTGGTTTCTATTAGATGACATGTTGTACGTATTATGTCGCCTACAGTCAAAAAAATGGGGCCAAGCCTCCTCCAAATCAATGTGCACGTCTACTCATTCCCACTTCAGACTCTGTAAATATCTCAACTTGTGCTTTTTTGTCACGTGCCCTCACCATGATCAGCAAAGAAGCAGCGTGCCGCGTCCTCCCTTCATACATATACCTCTGCTCACTTCCACAGGTCCTCATTCTTATATAAATCAGCCATGGAGAGGTTAATTCTTTTGATATGTTGAAGTGGCTATAGGTAGGGATGTCCACATGAATTCTGGTGCCAAATGATCACCATTTTTAGACGTTATAAGCAATGAAAAAACAACGATTTCCAATGGAGAGTTTGTCATCTGTCCCCTTTACTGACTCACTAAAACATGGAGAGAGCAGACGGGGCGCGGCCATATTCCTCATTAAAAGTTGGCATTTTTTCAAGTCGTTTCAAATTTCCTAATTTTCTCCAAAATGAATACATAAAAAAGGAAAAGTATAACTAATTTCAGTTTCATGATCGAGGAAATATATTAAGTGTGCTTGTTAGTGGAAAATGGGCTGGATAGTTCCTTTAAATGAATGAGCAGAATCACAAGTATTTGTACTCTTTTAAGAACAAAATGTGATTTTTTTTTTCCCACCACTGTTCACCACCCTAGCCAGGCTGCCACACAGTGATGAGACACACTCACCGGGAAGCACACTGAGGAGGTACTCAAACCACTGGCGCATGGTGGAGTCGCCGTACATGTAGACCAACTTGTTGGTCAAACATTGAGTGATGGACGCCCCATCAAACTGGCGCATGGTGACGCCACTCAATGGCCTCCAAACGTCCTGGTAGTAGTATCCGGATGTTGCCAGCTTCACGGGGACCAGCTTTTGAGTGCCATTTTCTGCATTGATGGCAGACACAACGATGTGACGAAATCACCATCCCCAAAAAGTGAGAATCAGTATTCTGAAGGTCACCTGTCCTGGAAGGCAGCACGATGATGGTGTCTGATGTGGAAGCATGGATGGGAAATTTAATGTTCACGCCACTGATGTCAAAAAGTAGATTCCAAAGGTTACAACAGGAATAGTAACATTTAAATACTGTAGGTATACTTGTAGAGGACCGGCATCTTCCTCCCACCATCAGAGCCAACAACTTACCAGTTTGGGACTGAAGAGTTTCAGTTTAAGCAACTTTTGATAAGTTTGTTATGACATCAACCCAATTTAACTACTTTCTGGAGAGTAAATATTCTCCTAGTTACTCAATGTATCCTTCTTTGCCATTGCGAAGTACCCAAATCAGGGTTTGAGCTTGAGAGATTGTTTGATTTCAATTTTTTCAGGACAGGGTCATACAGGGATGAAACTATGTGCTATTCAGACAATTTTAGACGTGAACTTCCCATTTACCCAAATGGGATTTGGGGATCGACAGCTTGTGTTATTCGAAATACCTTTGGAAAAGTTTATGTCAAACAATCAGTGAGTGTGCAAACCTCTGAAAGAGCAAAGCTTCCTTGGTGGTGATCATGTTTTTGAGTGAGCCTCCCAGGACGTGGATGCTTCTGGTGTCGCAGCTGAGCATTTTGGGTTTGTAGCAATACCAAGGGTCACCAGTGTGGAGGTCCGTGTAGTTGCACAGAGGTCTCTGGTCTTGCGGCAGACACATGTGGCACACAGTCTTCTCAGAATGATTGCCGTGGCGAAAAATGCTGGAGAAGTACAGTCGATCGTGGCGTTTCTTCCTCAGCCGCCGTAACACTGCAATTGCCTCACTGGAGTGCACCATAATGACCCCAACTTGAGCCGAGCCCTCCCACAGAAGCGGGAATCGAGCGGAATAAAGTCCATTGTTGTGATCCAGCACCTGCCCGGCCACACCCGCCCTGTATTTTGACGAGTGCAACCGAGCCAATAGTAAATCGCCGCCGTAACGCTTGGGTTGGCCCTTGAAGTCGTGCAGGTGGATCTGCACTTCCAGCTCGTCACCCACGTACCAGTGCTGGTCGTTTTTGGCAGGGACGATTGTAAACAGGCTGTGGGCCGGGTCACTTGTCTGGGACAGGTCGGGTGAGGTGGAGCCAGAGGGCGGCTGGGGCCAGGCAATGAGGTCCAACAGCTTCCGTTCCTCCAGCTCTTCTTCAGGTGACAGTGGCTGGCCCAGATGGGGACAGAAGGTGCACTTTCGGTGAAACGTCGGAAGGCTTGCAGACAAATTTGATGACTGGTTCTGGACTTTGTACAATGCTGACAATGTGTGGTACTTCCAATTCTGCACAGATGAGATGTTTTGCATGATTTCAACTATGCCTCAGTGATTCACAATCACAACCGCTGTGCCGTGGTAAATTGTGGGTGCAGCAAAAGATCATCAAATTTGCAGCTTCACTGAACAGGCCAGAAAATTATTTATTTCTCACAAATTATGTATTTTTGTTCCCCCATCAATGCCAGTAGAGTATAGCGAGGAGCAGGAAATGTAATGCTCTTCCACTACAAGGAAGAAGGTATAATAAAACCTGATGCCATTCATACAACCGAATAATGGCTACTTGTTCAACTAAACCGACCAACATTTGTGGCTAAATTGACACTATGATAAAATTGCCTTGCCTGATTACTTTCATTTTCTCGAAAGAATGTTACCCACCTTGCAAAACACACTACGGTATGGAAACTATGTGCGTGTAACTTCTGTAGCAAAAAGAAAAGACGGAACAAATTTCTCTCACCTCCCAAATGGTGATGTTGCTCAACAGGAAGATGACGCCAAACAGGGTGAGAATAATGAGGATATATTTCCAAACATTTAGGGACATGGTGATCATGATTTTCGTCGTGTTGATTATCTGCCGTCGCCACAGTTATGATGATGTCATCCTATCGTTCTTACTTGGCTCTCTAATCAGGAAGCAACCTCACTAGGTGGCATGACCTCCTGGGAACACCACAAAGGGTGTGTTCGGAAATTCAATCTGACGCCCTTTAACTCTTCTATGAGATTGTGAGTGTTTTGTTACATTCCAACAACACTCAAATTTTCAGAACAGTCTAGTGTAGTGGAGCATATTGAGAGTACATTTTTCAACGCACCCAAAATCTGGGAAAATAAATCTCATCCTGTACACAAAACAAATGTTATTTTTGGTATAATTTAAAATAGAAAGATTTATTGGTGTTTATCTTCTGTTTGAGTTTGAAATGTCCTATTTTGATGGCCGTCCTTGAACATATCTTTAGCAGTGAGGTATCATCATGCAACCTGGAACCCCCAGTTGCGCCTGATGCTGTGTCATCAGTTGGTGGATGTGAATCGGTGTGAAGCACTTTGAGTGCCTTAATCGGTGGAAAAATTGCTATACATGTGAAAGACCATTTACCAGGTGTTATGAGATGTTGGCTGCTCCAAATTCTCCTTTTTGCCTCAGAAATTTTCGATCCTATCTTTAGTTTTGATTCTATAAGCCTTTTTTGCATTTTTGGAAAATCAATACTTTTGTTTTGTTTGAGTTAATCCTGCCTCGTCTCCCTGCATTTGGGTCCATCTTTTTGCCCCAACCACATTTGTCCCTGGACTCCCTGACAATTCCAAATTGTTGTATTGGACATGTCAAATCTTAGTGCAATAACCCCTCTTCTCAGTTTCAACATATTATTCTTTTCTCTCATAGACAGCCTTCTGGTCTTGTTTGCTTAACAGCAACAGCAGATGTCACAGATCAAACACAAAGAAAAACAAGTACTCAGGTTTCCACAAGCAATGCAAAAGGCAACAACTGGGTTCCTTTTGACAAAACAGGTTTAGTGAAAACTGAGAGTCGGGGTGGGTTGGGATTACAAAAGCATACGTACTCCTGAAAACTGCGTCATCAGTATTCAGGATTTATAAGAAATATGAGCTACGCCAGCGAAATTTACGGTGAACAAATAAGCGACCAGCCTTGCTTGTGTCCGACGCTTGGCGCCCTCCAGTGGTCTTTTCTGGTCCTGCAGAGGTGCTATCAAAGTAACACGTGTCTGGGGATAGCGGCTTCATTCAAATCAGCTGTTCTGGAACTAGAAACTCAGTTTCCCGTCTCAGAGTAGATCAACTCAGAGTTCGTATTATAGAAGGTATCTATTGCTAGGGTTGCCTTTATTTGAAACACCAAAACTTAAGGATCTCTTACTGCCATCAAGACGTATTCGAAGCACAACGCACTTGGTGCACACGGCGCATGTGTTCAAATGTTTGTTTGAAAAAGTTTTTTCAATATGTTTAAGTGCGTATGCAGCATATTAGAGGAGCAAATCAACTTTAAAAATGTTTTATATACGGTGTATACATATTTACAGGTTACATGATATACATGAGGTTCATTGTTATTTGCAAACAAAGAGCTGAGACAGCTTAAATACACACAAAAATAGCAAAACACAGAATGCAGATCTCCGCAAAGGCTGAAGTATTAACAAAAAAGGGGGGAGGGGGTCATGGCTTTGAGGTGAGCAGCAGTTTGTGCAATTAGCATCATCTGACATGAATGAGGCAGCATATGGCAAATCATGATTCCACGCACAAACTCAACGGCATGGCTAGTTACATTGAAATTTTGTCGCGGTGCAACAAACTGAATAAGGCTGAGTTTTTTTTCTACTCGAGGATGGGGCGGATGCTTCCATCGTGAACAATATGGCAAAAAATAAGGACATGTCGCACAGTTATACTGTTGGTCAAATGTTAGCCAGCAGTCTGTTTTTAGATTGTGACTACATTTCACTGTCCGCATTTCAATCGGGTATGCCATGCATTTTAACATGTTGGTCCTGAAGGACATTGCTGGCATATTTATTCCTGCAATATTATTCTTTTCTCTTGTTTTAAATTGGTGGACGGCAAACTCAAAATATTGAAATATTTTTTTCCACATTAAATTACAATTTTACTGTGCAATGTAAATCATTTGAGAATAACGTCATACTTGTAAATTGGCAAAAATTTCCATTATGTTCTCCTATTTTATGACATTAAAAAACATTTAAATAAAAACAAAAAAAAATTGCTAATCCTCGAATTCATCCATCCATCTTCTGAACCGCTTCTCCTCACTAGGGTCGCAGAGGGTGCTGGAGCCTATCCCAGCTATCTTCAGGCAGTAGGCGGGGGACACCCTGAACTGGTTGCCAGCCAATTGCAGGGCACACAGAGACGAACAACCATTCACACTCATACCTAGGGGCAATTTAGAGTGTTCAATCGGCCTGCCATGTATGTTTTTGGAATGTGGGAGGAAACCGGAGTACCTGGAGGAAACCCACGCAAGCATGGGGAGAACATGCACACAGGATGGCCGGAGCCGGGATCGAACCCACGACCGATGCAGTCTCTCACTGTGAGGCCATCGTGCTAACCAGTCGGGCCACTGCCACTGCCCAGTCCTCGAATTATAACCCTTTTTTTGAGAGGCCCTACACTTTCACACTGGTTAGAAAATCACACAATGTTCCTGGTACCATCACGACAAATGTAGGACAACATCATGTCTACCATGTCCTTGACAATGGCCCTAGGAGGGTGCAGATTGTGAGGTTCATGGTGTGCCACGCACATCTGCCAAGCATCTACCAGCAAAATGTCGAGACCCTTGAACATGGCGCGCAGTATGACGTCCAGTTGCAGAGAAAACCAGTCGCTGTTGTACAGGCTGACATCCTGTTCCAGGGCCTGAGGGTTGGCCGTGCGCACCACCACCACCGTCCCCGGTGCCCGGTCCAGAAGTCGCACCACCGCCTTGCGAATATGTCGGAGACGGCGAATGTACACCTCCACTGGGAAGGTGCTGAAATGAGACCAGATGCTGAGCGCCACCACTGTGTTGGGACCGCCAGTCACGCCGTCCAGCTCATTGGCGATGTAGCGCAACTCGCTGGTCAAAACGGTGGAGAAGCGGATGGGTGGGCCGTGGCAGCGGTACCTGAGCAGAATATTGTGGATGCTGTCCACTGCCATTAAGGGACCCACATTTTTTGGACTCTGCAGGTTGAATTCCTTCATATCTGCAGGGGAGAACACAGCAGAGCTTTTATATTTTTGGACTATAAGCCGCTACTTTTTTCCTAGATTTTGAACCATGCCGCTAATGCAACGGTGCGGCTTGTCTGTGGATTTTTCTTTCACCTGTAGGGGGCGGTCTATAGTTCAGAAAATACGCTAAATAAATCTTGATTTTTATTTTCTTCTCTCGGGTCTGTTCTGTTTTAATTAGCAAAGTTGTAGCCGTGTTAAAAGGCACTGTTTTAAGTATCTGTTTATGTACCTTTATGTGCATTCACAGAACAAAATCGTTCTGTACATTCAGTAAACTTATTTTTTTTCAACATGAAAAACTGCAGCCTAAAGCCTGGTGCGGCTTGTATATTGTGTTTTTTTTTTGTTGTTGTTGTTTGTTTTTACCCCCCAAAAAAATTGTTGCTGCAACTTTTATACAGGTGTGCCTTATAGTCCGGCAAATACTTACAATAATGTTTGTAAAATTACGTTCCAAGAATGTTAAGGATAGACACATTTGAAGTTAAAATGAAACACAAAATACATAATTGTCAAATGTAAACCTAGTATCTGTAAAAACTCTCGTGAAGAGTTCGAATGTGTTTTTTCATCTCTGTCCACCACCTGAGTGAAGCTGCCACAGCACAATGAGAGAGAAGCACTCACCTGGAAGCACACTGAGAAGGTACTCAAACCACTGGCGCATGGTGGAGTCGCCGTACATGTAGACCACCTTCTTGGCCAAACACTGAGTGATGACAGACGCCTTCTCAAACCGGCGCATGGTGACGCCACTCAATGACCTCCACGAGTCCTGGTAGTAGTACCCAGACGTTGCCAGCTTCACGGGATCCGTTTTTTGACTGTCATTTTCTGCATTAATGGCAGATGCAATGACATGAATAAATCGCCATCTCCTCCAAAAGTGAGTTATTGGTCTACAAGTCCGCAATACCTTTCCTGGAAGGCAGCACGTTGATGGTGTCCATTGTGGAAGCATGGATGGGAACTTTGACGTTCACCTCACTAATGTCAAAAAAAGTTGATTACAAATGTTACAAAAGGAACAGCAACAATGAGACACTATTTGGAAAAAAGAGTTCTGCTCGGACAATTTTAAGGCTGCTGGGACCAGAAAGTACCCCAAACGGGGACTTGATCTATTTTTTTCAATCGATGGGTGTCCGGCTTCAGGTTCTCACACGTTGGTGATGGAAGCGCGTTTCATCACGTTAACACTCGTGCGTCCAGCCCAGTGAAACTTTTATGGACCATCTCCGCAGAGCTGAAATTCTTAAAAATTGTGATACTTAGTATGACTATTCTTTGTATTTGCAACGTTTTTTTTCCCTTTTCAAGTCACATTATGGGCCCCATAACTCATGAAGCTATTTGAAATTATTCTGCTGGTTAATTGGAGTACATTCATGCTATATAGGTCTTATAAAAAAAACAAAAAAAACCCAATGTATTATTTTTTTCATTTATTTATTTTTTTTTCAAAAAAATGATTGATTTGGTTTGGTCCGTAAAATGTCAGAAAATTCAATTTTCTCAAGCTAGCAGCTTGCAAATATTACATGTCCAAACCCAGAAAACAGGTGAGCCGTGATCAGTCGTTATTTCAGCCCTTCGGCATTTGCTGTCATTTTCAGTTGTCAGTGATTGCCAAAATGGCCGCCCCCTCAGATGGATAAAAACGTGTTGATTTGGGTGATTAATTCATTTTCCACAAGTGTAATATTAAAAAGAAAATTTGGGGGTTAACTTCCCCTTTAAAATACACAACAACTCAAAAGTGTCATGATCCGTGTCGGTCATGGCAGGGTTTTTGTTGTTGTTTTCGCGTCTTCCATGTCTTTGTTGTTGTTTTGGTTTGGTCTCTCAGCTGAGTAGGGGCGTTTCCCCTCAGCACTCCGTCCCCACCAGCCACGCACCTGTTCCCCGTCAGATTCGCACACCTGAGTTCCATCTGCTCCCATAATTACTGGACTATTTAACCACCCCATCCCGACAGCTCAGCGTCGGAACATTACTCCATTCGGACTGTCACGACTGCTCCCTGATCCCGCTCCCGCTCCCGCTCACGCTCCCGCTCACGCTCCCGCTCCCGCTCACGCTCCCGCTCACGCTCCCGCTCCCGCTCACGCTCACGCTCACGCTCGAGTTCATGCCCTGATCCCTAGTATTTGTCCCTGTCCTTGTTCCTCTGCCTTCTTGTTCTGTTAGGTCACGTTTAGTTCGTCTTTGCCATTTTGCACCCTGCCACTAGTGATGGGTAGATGAGGCATCCTGTATCGCTTCGACACAGTGACACAATGTATTGACACTGTGTTGACACTGTGTTGCTGAATACTGACACCTGGTGGACTTGCAGGAAACATTTGACAGGGTCATCTGACACTGATCTGTCAAACTAATTTTATCCAATTCCATTGATTAGCGACGTGATGTGTTTTTATATATCCTATTTCGTATTACTTTCCATCGCACTAATTATTCTCTTATTCATCCAATTTATATATTTAACTGAATTATTGTTGTATTGCACTGGAGAGGGGAGCTCTCTAATCTCGTTGCACACTTGAGTACAATGACAAAGGGATTTCTGATTCTGATTAGGCATTTGCTTTCACATTATTTTTACATACATGCAATTTCATAAAAAAAATCTTTGATATTCGAGACGCAGTTGATAAATTAAGAGAACATCTGTCTGAATGCCCAAGTAAAAGTGTTGTGAATGACAATGGACTCATTGTAATTAAAGATTTTTATTCCAAAAAATTAGTTTCTCCAGCGTTTTGTTATTCAGTCTATTTCTTTTTTTGAGGCAATTTCCCCCGCCTTTGAGAAAATCCTCTCACAAGGCACTGAAGAGGCCGGTGTGCACAACGCCTGTGTGGCCAATATAAATAGATGAGGGAACGTTGCCTCCATGGACTTCCAGTATAAGAGCGGGTCTTCCGTACGTGCAACGTGTCCTGCGGACATATAGCGCTGCACCTCTGAGTGCGCATCAACAGTGACGTCTTCCATCTTGCGGATATTTAATGCAAAGTAACGCGCCAATAACTCGATGCTTGTTTTGAGCGTCCATCCTGTTGACAGATGCGCTTCCTTATGAACACAGTTTGGCGCGCGACCGCTGTGTCGACACGATTCTGGTAGTGGTCACGTGACTTTCTCAAAGCAGTACGCGCACCGACACGGGGTTTGCCCTGGAAGCTCGGCGCGCGCATCGACGCCTCTGTGTCGTTGGACCCATCACTACCTGCCACGTTTGTTTGCCCTAGTTCCTTGTTTGCCTTTTGGTTTTGTTTTGTTAAATAAATCCCCTTTAAGTCACCCTTAGCCCTGCTTCCTCGCTTTTTGGGTCCCCCTCCTCCTCGCCGACCGGCGACCCTGACAAAAAGAATGAATCAAAGATCAAAATAGGTGTCAATTAATTTGATGATCAATTAGTTGTCAGTTGATTAATTGTGATGCTTCGAAATTTAGTTTAAACACTCTTTAAAATATATTTGGTTTTTTTACCATCTCTCAAAGTCCTTGAACCTGAATGAAAAATTTCGATTTTGGGGGTTGATTTGGGATATTTTGGGGTCCTATGATTTCTCCCATTCAAATGACTTTTCATAAGGTTGTACTTCTATCAAACCAGGTTTGTCAACCGTTTTTAGAGAGCGAACATTATAAGAGTATCATTTTCAGCAGAATGCCATTTCGGGATAAAAACAACATTCTTAAAGTGATTTGGATCTTAATGGCTCGTTTCCTTTGAAATAACTTTTGAACAGCTTTTGTCAATCAAACATTGAGTGTAAGGTACAAACCTCTGGAAGAGCAAAGCTTCCTTGTTGGTGATAATGTCTTTGAGGTAGCTTCCCTTGGCATGGTTGATTCTGGCGTCGCAGCTGAGCATTTTGGGTTTGTAACAATACCACGGCTCACCGGAGTAAGGGTCCGTGTAGTTGCACAGCTCCCCCTGGTCCTGTGGCAGGCACATGTTGCACATGGTGGTCTCAGAAAGAAGGCCGTGGCGAAAGAGGCTGACGAAGAACACCCGATCAGGCCGGTTCTCCCTCAGCCTGCGCAGAACAGAAATGGCCTCGCTCGAGTGTACCATCATGACCTCAACTTTAGCTGAGCCCTCCCACAGCAGTGGGAATCGAACCGAATAAAGTCCGTTCTTGTGGTCCAGCACCTGCCCGGCAACACCTGCCCTGTATTCTGGGGAGTGCAACCGGGCCAACAGCAAATCGCCGCCATAGCGCTTGGGTCGGACCTTGAAGTCATGCAGGTGGACCTGCACTTCCAGCTGGTCGCCCACGTACCAGTGCTGGTCGTTTTTGGCAGGGACGATTGTAAACAGGCTGTGGGCCGGGTCACTCGTCTGACAGAGGGGGGGTAGTGCGGAGCCCGAGGGTGGCTGGGGCCAGGCAATGAGGTCCAAAAGGTCCCGTTCCTCCAGCTCTTCTTTCGGTGATGGTGGCTGGCCCAGATGTGAACAGAAGCTGTGATTGTGGTGAAACGTTGGGAGGCTTCTACAGGTGATTGACTGGATCCGGCTCTGGAAGTTGCACAACGCTGACATTGTGTGATACTTCCAGATCTGAGAAGATGACACACAGGATTTGCATTTGTGGTGACATTTTTTTTTTTGTGAACCAGAGCGCCGTCAGAGATCCTTAGGTGCGCCGTGGGAAATTGGGCACTTTCCATATTTTGTTGAATATTATTTTGAATTTCAATTGCTTTTGAACCAGTCCTTATTTTGTGTGATTATTGTATTCAATGAGTCCCGCAGAACATTCACTTTTTAGTCCAATTTCTGCAGAGAGTTTTAGCATGTCAATTTTGAAGGTCAACACCCGAATCTCTTGGACCACATTGCTGAACTTTTGCCTCGTATTTGGCCCGTCTTGTGACATCTTGAGCGCAATCTCACATTTAGCTGAAAGGTGTTTAATTGTTTGTTGAAAATTGGTCGGTTGCATGATTCCAATAGGGGTCCTAAAGATGACTTATCTTACCAAAGCTCACTAAGTGACACTAAGTGACAAAGTCACTAAGCTCACTAGAATGTTGGCAAAAATGTATTATCCCCAACACTAGTTTCAATGATTGAAACCAAATTTTCTATGACAGTTTTAATCATGATTGGTGTTGTTTAGGCACGGTTATATTGTTCCACGGCCCCCTCTGTCACTTTCAGGTGGCAGTATAGCATGCAAAAAAATAATTAATTTCTCTCACCTCCCCATTGGAAATATTGTGCAGCAGGAAGATGAGGCCAACCAGGGTTACAATGATGAGGCCATATTTCAAAACGTTTCCAGACTTCATGACCGCCTAGAGAGTGTGAATCCACTGTTGATGCAGTAAAGATGATGTCATCACACCACCTTGAACACATGGGAGAGAAAGTGCCTGCTTCAACAAAACAAAAATGACTTGTTTTATATTAAATATCAATTATCAAAATTTACATTTATTTATCAAAATATGTTTATTTCAGGGTGGCACAGTGTGTGACTGGTTAGCACGCCCGCCTCACAGCACAGAGGCGCAGGGTTTGATTCCGGCCTTCCTGTGTGGAGTTTTGCATGTTCTCCCCGTGCCTGCCTGGGTTTTCTCCGGGTACTCTGGTTTCCTCTCACATTCTAAAGACACGCATGGTACCTTAATGGAACACTCTGAATTGACCCAAGGTGTGAATGGGAGTGCGAGTGGTTGTTCGTCTTTGTGTGCCCTGCGATTGGCTGGCAACCAAGTCAGGGTGTAAGACAACCGGGATAGGCTGTGTGTTGATCTGACAGTGACGCACGCACAAGTGGCTCCCGTGCTTAACACGTAAAACGGAATAGGACAAAACACGGCAACATCACAAATAAATCATTTGAAAATCAGCATAAATAATTTCCGACATCGCCACAGAGACACATGCTCCAACAATAAAACAACATCTTAATTTTTAGTACTATTCCAGCTTTGCGTTTTTTTCCCATCCCACGTGAATTTTGGTCACTACCGTTTGCCTCGCCACTTATGTTGAGGTGTGGCTTTTGCAATAGCGCAGCGCTGCAGTTCAATGTTGTTATGTTGTGACTTTTGTAATTGTTTTGACCTTTCTCTGCCACTGTACAAAACAACAACAACAACAACAACGTCGTTGCGGAACACCCAAATCCTCGGACCAGTGTTCTGAAATTCCTTCCTACCGGTCGAGACGTCCTACCAATGCCTAGTGCGCACGCGCACAACACCGATAGTGATTTTGTCCTACCTGTCGTTTGTTCCGTTAAAAGTGGGGAGTACTTTATATTATTTTTTTTCATTGAGTCTTATTTAACTTTTTTCATTGTCTAAAAATAATTTTGACTTGTTTCTGTTGAGCAAATTACTCACGCAGTGTATGTATGCCACACTCGTTTGATATTGCCAGTAAAAGTTGTTCGTGAACATTTCTATGCATAAACATATTCGACATGGGTGAATTCAACTGACAGAACGTCCTATTTGTTTATAGCTACTCATAATCATACTCTCCTAATAGATTTTTTTTAGTTCGACCCAATTTGCATGTAAACAAAACAATCTGAAAGCGCTCTTTAGTATTTTGGCTGTCAAATTAGCCTCTGGTGGGACGATTCGTACGGATAGGACATTTTGGCTCCTTATTTAAAACTAATTGTCATTTAAAAATATCTTCCCAATGTGGAAATAGCTTTATCGTTCTCATTGGCCAAAACAAATCTGCATTAAATAGTCAATATTGACTCAACCTACTGACAGCCCCGAAATACACACAGGCACACGCTCGCGCGCGCGCGCGCGCGCACACTCACACGCGCACACTCACACACGCACACACTCAAAAAATAAATAAGTAAGCACTGATACAAAATGTGAACAGACGTACCCAAGCTTGAGGTCTGTCCGCGATACAAAAAGCGGATCCTCTAAGGTCGGAGCCCACAGCTCGCTTCGGAACAAAATACGTGCCTCTTGGTTTTCAAATCTTACAAATGCATTTCCGAACCCAAATACCAATAAATATTTATCGCAAAGCACGACCGGTGTGTTGAGAAGATTTGGTAAATATCGTTGCGACGCATCCTTGGCCCGGTTAAAAAACACAAAAAAAAACACTCGTTTCTTGTCGTCGACTGGGATTGGCTGCTTCTCTTCACTACTTCCGCATTAGTTTTTGTTTTTTTTAAATGAAAAACTTTATTGATTCCAAATATGTCAGGTCGTCATACACACGGCTTATCCTGTGCCTGGTCGCTGGAGCCTATCCCAGCTGACTACGGGCGAAAGGCGCACCTCACCCTGAACTGGTCGCCAGCCAGTCATGGGGCAGAGACCGTCACCGAGTGGGAACCGAATACACAGGAATAATCCATTATGTCTGCCTCGGAATGAAAGCCTGCTGCTGTTGCTGCTGTTGATAATGGCCAAAAGTGTCATATGGTGTGCCGGATGGCTTAATATGGCAAACCACATCGTCCCAAAATGACAAGTCTGTGAAATTTGGCTGACGGAGTCTAAGTGCATTGATAGTTTTAAATAGAGTTCGCGGATTATGCCTGAATACGTCTGGACAAATATTCCCCTTGGACTCTTTCACCGTGCTTGGTAACTGTGCCAGCAGTCTTTTAGGATTTGATTCAATACCTGCAGCCTGTCTCTTTTCTACCTGCGTTCAGCTTTGTGACATTCTTCTTTAGCTGTAGGAGAGCTCTCGTTAAACCTGTGTTTCTCAAATAGTGGGGCACGCTGTGCCATGCTGAGGGGGGCACTTGTGAACCTGCCTTTTTCCCCGCCGTATTACGGGTGGACGATCGTCAAAGCTGCGGTTTCCGCCCCTGGTTCAGGCAGTACTGATTTTAAAAGCGTCACCCACACATTGAGTGAACACATGTGCCGTGATCTTCTTTATATTGCAGTATAATTAATTGTAATAATAAATGCATATCAGCAAGGAGAACAGGTTTATATTTGATTACCAAAAGAGGTAGAAGAAACAATGCAACAGTAGCTGAACTACACTACTCACAAGTTAAGGACATTGGGCTTTTGGCGAACAATTTCAGGTTGAACCTAAATCACACCATAAACTTTACTGATAAACTTGATTTGAACATTTTAAAAATGCACATCTCCATCTGTTCAATAATTCAGTACTTTATACAGCACATAACTTGTTGCTCTTGGACAAGGAGCTGTATTGTCAATATTCACAACAAGTGTATAATTCATGAATGGACCAGTACTGTGCATTCCCAAGCATATCCACATCTGTGCCTTTCTGTGGCTCTTCCAGTGTATCATTATCTATCGCTGCTGCAACACTGACACACTTCTGAACTTAGTGGCCTCTGAAAACAGCCCGTTAGAAGCGTTGCAAATGGCAAGGTACTGTTGATCCATTGATATGCGTCGTCTTGGTCTCATCATGTCAAAATATGAACTGCATAATGAAAATGACTAATTGTCATTGAACCATAAAACATATGATCCAAACACGTTTGAATTTTGCTGTTGAGTCACTTGTTAGAGAACAGCAAGTTGTGCAAAACATCACTGAACAGTTGGTCATGTAAGGGAAGGTGTAAAGGTTACAGTGCATATAAGGTCAATCCTGAAATAGCCTCACAAGCGGAATATCTCCAGATTTTTGTCAGCAGTATATGCTATAGGCATAATGTGTTCAGCTAATAAACGCTCACTCGCATGAGTGATAGAAAATAAATATAAGTGCAATCTTCTGTCATTTCTCAGCGGGCAAATATAACATTATGATGCAGTTTTTCTCTCAGTGGACATCTGCCTGGTCATCTTCAGTTTGCAAGGATGAGGATGGTCGCGATGCTGCCCCCTCCTCAGCCTCCTCCTCCTCCCTCTGCTGTAAGGAGGTGGCGTACTGCTCCAGAAGGCTGCAGTCTGTGCTGTCCACGCCTCCATCGGGCACTCGCACAGTCATCACAGACTCTGCAGTGCCACTGCTCAGGAAGCTGTCCACTGGCGCAGCCTCCGCCTCGCTTGTTGTCACTTGGAAGCCCGAGTCCGGGAAGGAGACGTCCGTGGCCACTTGGTTTGCAGTGCAACTAGCTGCGGGAAGAGCTTCCGGACACGAACCGGGAGGAGCGGAGACATGAGCGAGGCAGCCCAGCTGCTCCTCGACAGAATGCTTCCACTGCTGCATTGACTGAACCTGGGAAGTGGTATGAAAAAAAAAATCATTTAAAGTCAAGCTAGCACTAAAAATAATTAGAACTTTTGGACATGGAACTCAATGTGTTGAAAATATTCTTGCGGTGTCCAATTTTGGTTTGTACTTCCTGTTTTCTGTTGTCATTCTCAACTCTCAGAGGAAATCAGTATGGATTGTAAGTAGGACTTTGATTTGAATATTCTGTTACAGGTGCCATCTTTTTGTCCTGTTTGACAAGAAATGGTGCTAACTCGAGATGTGCAGTATTGTGAAATGGTACACTGTAAAGAATTTAACTGTAAATTACTGGCGTGTAGCCTACTTAAATCTATACTAGTACTATTTAAGTGATTTCATGAATCAATAGTCATACTATCACAATTAAAAAAATACCATCATTTTGTTTTCTAGAACATCAGGTTTACAGGCGACAATTCACAACTCTAAAACATACAAAAGCAAATCAGCTGACCTGTTTCCATAGAAACCTAACCGCTTCCTCTTGAACCATCCGTTGTAACTTCTCCTCCTCACACTGCTTCTGCACCCTGCAAATAAATGTCAATGTCAGAGTCTTCATACTTAAATGTCATGAAAAAATGTTCACTTTTGTTTGACGGTCAATATAGCAATGTTTAATATTGTGGTTGTGCAGTAGTACGTAACTGTAGGATGGATCTAATATTTTACCCCAGATACATGGCTTACAATAAAAATCATATACATGTCTGTCAAGCGTACCTGGCGAATTTTATTGACAAGGAGACAATGTGATCTTGCATCCTCCGCAGGCGGATCTCACTGCGCACCTCTCTGGCCTTGGGGTGACAACAACGAGTGTACCACCCCCTCCACCATGACTGGATTTTAACAGCGGCTCTTGTCGCTTCATCTGACTTGTTGACCAAATGTAAAAACTTTTGTTCTTCTGTGGCTCCCAAATGTGGCGTGAGAGAGTCTTCATCCTCGTTGTGCTCCTCCGGTAGAGGGGCGCACTGGGGAGATGCTGGACGCCTGGGGGCCAGCGAGTCGGCTTCAAACGTTTCCGTCTCATCCTCGCTGTCCGAGTGTGGCGGCCGTGGCTCAACGTGAGGTGTTGAGGGCAAAAAGGTGGACTCGGAAGATAGCATGCCTCTGTTTAGCTTGTCCTCGTCGGTCTGCACATCTTCCAAACGGAGGTTATCGTCTCCCAGCTGGGGGTTGCTAATACATGGAAGCGAAGTGCTGGATGACTCACAGCTCATCCAAGTATTAAACTGCACTGGTCGCCCTGTATAGAAATACCCAAAGTACAAAAACAACATACTGTATTATATAGGGAGTTTAACTTCAATATAAAGTTGACCCAATGCCTACTTGTGGTTCAGAACTCGCAGATTAGCCTATTAGTTGATTTTTTTTTTTCAATATTTTGAAAAATACTTGTATTGCCGAAAAAAAAAAAAAGAACATTTAAACTTTGTTTAAATGTTTGAAATTTCCCCACAGATTTTTTTTCAAGAGAATAAAACACAGTTTGCTACTTTCCATAATGTGATTATTTTTTTAAAGTTGATTATATAAAAAAAGGAAACCATTAGGTTGGTTGTTATTAAGTAAAATGTATTAAGTAAAATATGGATGCATGATTAGTATAGAATTTTCAGTAAGATACTTGAATAATGACATATTTGACAACTGAACCTCTACATTAAACCTCTCCGTTGTAATGTCATATTTTTATCGCTTAATAAAACCCTTGCTTCAGGTCTCTGGTATCAACCTGCCAAAATTGCTCCTCAAAATTTGTAAATAGCCGCTTCTTACCTCTTTCCAGGTCGGATAGGATAGCAGCTGGTGGTAGTGGTGGTGGTGTTATTTTTTTGGCCTGGACAGTGTTCCCTTGTGGTGATGTATGCAAAGCGTCTGTCGTTTCCACAGCTAGTTGAGTGGGCCGAGGAGGACTTGGACATTCCCTGCGGGTCTCTTCTAACAACTGCATTTGGTGAAACCTTGGGAAAAGAATTCATGAATGACAAATTCATGGTTTTTGTGGGTGATTATTTTACTTCCTGCAAGCAACAAAGCAAAGTACTAACGTGGATTTCTACCTCTGCTTATTCAGGATTTTCTCCAATTTGGCATCTTCCGCCATCACCAAGGGTGACGAAGTGGTCCGGAGGCAAACGGTGGAAAGGTACCGAACCAGTTCAACATGCTGGCCCGGTCGAAAGGAGCGACCCTTTCCTTGACTGTACAGCCACTCCGCTTTCAGTCTGGAATTGGTTACAGAACACACAAAAGGATGGTGTATTAAATCATCACATTGCCTTCTTTAGTGCCCGAGAGCCAATCGCAGGGCACACAAAGACAAACAACCATCCACGCTCACACTCATACCTAGGGACAATTTAGAGTCTTCAATCAACCTACCATACATGTCTTTGGAATGTGGGAGGAATCCGGAGTACCGGAGAAAACCCACACAGGCACAGCGAGAAGATGCAAACTCCACACAGGAAGGCCGGAGCCGGAATGGAACCCTGCACCTCCCATCTGTGAGGCCATCGTGCCAACCACTTGAAAACTAATTAAAACTAACTACATTTAAAAATCTAAGTCAAAACAAACTAGAATTAAAATTCCAAAACTATAATAACCCTGGTGTGGACCAATAGTAATACATTTGAGAAAAAAAGCGATATTTACTTACCCTTCTTTTTGAGACACCACAAAGCCATCTAAAACTTTCAGGCTCAGACACCAGTTCATCACATACGGCCGGTAGTCGAACCGCGGCAGGGATGGGATTGGCATCACACAAGGGTTGTTCATAATGGACAACTGCTCCAGTTTGTGGAGGGGGGCCAGGTGTGCCACCTTGTGACAAAAGTGAACATTGGTCAAAGTGCACATTAAAAATCTCTGTGTGTTTCGAGAGCAATGAAGAAGGCATGCTTACTTCATTGAGATCTGTTATCTCATTGGATGCTAACGACAGGATGGACACATGGGCAGGAATGTTGGCAGGCACAGTGCGGAGTGTTGTCAGGCTGTTTCCATGCAGAAGAAGTGTCTGCAAAATTGGCAACAAAAAAAAATAAAAGTTGATCTGAAGTCTTCTATCATTCAGACCTTATTTGCTAAATTGCATTTAAGGATTAAAGGGAACGAATTATGGAAATTTTGCTTTTGAATTACTTATATGTGAACAGTTGGGCCGCCGGGCCTGCCCATACATCAAGCTGCACGTCAAAGTATTTCGATAATTTACAGCTGTAATTGCAAGACATAAATAAACTGTCTGTCCACAGTATATGTGGCAGGCTATACACTTGCTCACTTAAATGACCCTAAAAATTACCTAATTTCAGAGAGAAAAGAAAAAGGGCCCTAAAATTCTTGATCATTGATACGTGTTGGCAAAAACATGTCACAGAGATGTTACTAAGCCACCTGGGAACTGTTTCAAGTAATGGAACAAAGCACAAGGTTTCCTGAATACCATACACACCTTTAGTGCCACAAGTTTACTCAGATCCCCCATGTTAGATATGGTATTATCTGAAAGATCCAAGTGTTGAAGAGAAACACAATTGTTCAGCTGCTCAATAACCTGTGCAAAAAACAAGCACTGTTAAATACACATTTGAGAGAACATTTAGTGGTTTTATTTATTTATTCCTATTTTCTAGACAACTGTCAGAAAAGTTTAACCTTAATTGCGTTTCCTGACAGGTTGAGCCATTTGAGGTTGGGTAAGTCCCGCAGCCCCTCGATGTAGCCAATACTGTTATTGGGAAGATTGAGGACTTGCAACTCTTTGAGTTGAGACACACCCATCATCCTGACAAGGCGATTGCTGGCTACAGACAGCTAAACATACAAACACCAAGGAAATACATGTAATTTGAAGACTATACGTAGTACTGCATTTAGTTCAAGGGTGGGATGAGTTATGCACCTGCTGAAGGCCTGGATTCCTTTCCAGATAGTCCAGTTTCATGATTTGATTTTGGTCCAGGATGAGCGTGTGTGTCTCCTCGGAGCAGATGAAACTGGGATCGAGCTTCTGCATCCCCCGAGACGAAAGATCTACCACAGGCCCTATTTATTTATTTTTTTTTTTTTGGGAGGGGGGGGTAAAAAGAGGAACAATACTTAAACATCATGTGAATGTCATATATTGACCATACATATGATATGCTATTTCTTGACTGACGGTCTAGTAAATGACAGGATATGATCGTTAAAGTCTTTTACTAGTTTTAGACTAAAGCGGATTCATTCTAAACTTTAATGTTAACTTAAACAACACAATTCTTTAGAATCTAAAGAATTGTGTTGTTTAAGTTAACGTGGTCACAGAATGTGACCATTCAGATTGAGACTTCTAAAGATGAGAAGTATTATTGTATCTTTACGTGCACTTAAACATAATGTATTTTTGAAAACAGGCTGAGGGACAAAATAATCATCGTTACTTGGAAAAATAGCAGCAGATACTGGCAAGTGTAACACTACTCTCACACAAAAACCAAGCTAACGGTGGAACTCAACATTCACGGAAACTAACCACGCGACAAAAAAAGATTGTATTAAAGCACAAGTGGCATACTTACCATTTGTATCAAACTGTAAATCTGACACCCCCATTCTGTCGCCACACATTCACAGACAAATAGTCGGTTAATGTTAGCTAGAATTAATAGCAGCAAGTCTGGGTTACAAGACGCATCCGTCGTTAGCGAGCAGTTCAGTGTAGCTAAAGCATTCTGGTAAATGTAGTTCAGAACAATTGCGCTCCTCTGTATGACTGTTGGTCCGGTATGTCGTGAAGACTACACTCCCTGCGCGCTAAAAGTAGCAACGTCACGAAATGTTACAATGGCAATAAATATATAATTGGGTTAACTTGTTGAGCGTGAATATTAATTGCAAGTTTAGTTGTATTTTCCAAAATTTCGTGACACCCGCGAGGACGTCAAACTGGTGTTGCATGTGTGATAAGCGCTAATAGGAAAATTATTATTTTGATTTTTGTTCAGTAAGTACAATTACGTTAAATATATTGGAGTCAGCCATCTTATAAATTGTTAATCGATTTAAAAAAAACAAAAAGGGTTTCGTTCCGAAACAAAACTATAATCTCCTTATTCAACTTCCGTTTCCGCCGTCTTTCTTTCCGGTTTTGAGCCCTCTCGTAGCCGTGATGAAGTGAGTTTACCGACTGGAATCGCACAGCATCTTGTCGTTTAAACGATTATATTATATTATCATATCATGTATCCGAATAAATAAACACATTTCTTTCAGTGACACCCTACATTTGTCGTTTTCAGGGTCGAGTTGTGCAGTTTCAGCGGGTATAAAATATACCCCGGCCATGGCCGCCGATACGCCAGGATAGACGGGAAGGTAAACGATAAGCACTGTACCCGTTGTTGGCCCTACCTGTTTCGGCACTTCCAGTGTCCGCAATGTGGCTTAAGAGTCACCAAAAACCCCGCTAAGCGTGTTTGATATGCTATAAACATTGTGGCAGGTTTAAAAAATTGCCAACTGGAATAGGCCTACCCGGTTCACGCTACATGCAATGTATGCTACGTAACCGCCCGTTGACCGGCGAGCACGCGAAAAGTGTGAAATCATCCAGCTTGTAATGCATTTTTCTAGGTGTTCCAGTTCTTGAACGCCAAATGCGAGTCTGCGTTTTTGGCCAAGCGGAACCCCCGACAGATTAACTGGACAGTGCTGTACAGACGCAAGCACAAGAAGGGACAATCTGTAAGTAACGCGCCACGAAGTGACTTGCTTTGGCAATGCCGTTTTAAAAGTGTCTACAAAATAAATATCATTGATTTTTAAAACAAATTAAACAGGAGAATTTTATATCAAATGTACAAGAAAAATGTCCAGCATATAAATACATCAATGTACGAGGTCCAAATTTATCTCCACATGCAGTGAATGTCATATTTTCTCCCACAAAATTGGTCTGTCTAATGTCATTTTATTATTTAGAGTCGATGCATTTTTTTAGTGAATAGTTTTGGTTATTTTACAGAAAAATGTGTAAACAGGCAAAGGTTTACTGTACTTTTACTGTAGGCTGTCAGTAGTTTGGCTGTGGGGGAACGGTGTGCATGGTGTCCTTCCATGTCATGTGCTGTTGCTGGGCTGTGTTTTGCAGGCTGTGCTTCAGCGCTCACTCCACACCTTGCAGCCATAGAACACACGGAGATCATAGTACTGGCCTTTTTTTGTCATTACTGACGCATTACCAATGGCCGGCCTCCAAACTCTCCAACATGCCTCATAGCTACAAATTATTTTTAAACGTTGTATATTTGAGATAACACTGCTCGCAGGGGTTCACTGTGCACATGAACATTGGATGTTTTTAGTCTAATTTGGGTGTAACTTTTTGTGACTAGTGGTTGCTTCTAAAGGTTTCTTTTCCTGACAGGAAGAGGTGAGCAAGAAGCGTACCCGCCGTGCCGTCAAGTTCCAGAGGGCCATCACTGGTGCCTCCCTGGCTGAGATCATGGCTAAAAGGAACCAGAAGCCCGAGGTTCGCAAGGCCCAGAGAGAGCAAGCCATCAGGTAAGAGCACACTGTAGCAGTTGGAGGGTTATTGAATGTACATTGAAAAAATTATTTTCAGAGAATTTCATCCATCTATCGTCAGCTGATAATGTACAGCCTGTGTTTCAAGTAGTTCCTGTCAAAAAAAAAAAGTTATTACATCGTTCCAGGCGTCATTACGAGCAAGTATAGAAATCCGACAGTCAGATTTTCTGGTAAGTGAACACGAAATACTGTGAGGACAGAAATTAGCGACTTTAAAGTAATGAGTGATTTCATTATTTACTTTATTTGGTGATTGGTAAGGCTGGGGAAAAGCAAAAAATATTGTGCCTCAAGGCATTGCTGGCACCATTGTACGCCATCCAGGTGGCATCGTACGTTCTGGAAATGTCCTGGAAAATAATCTCATGAAGAGTGGTAACTCTGGCAAATAAGCAGGGTTTCTCTAATTCAGATGAATTAAAATGTTTGTTTTTTCCCCCCCTTCTTCTTTATCAGGGCTGCCAAGGAGGCCAAGAAGGCAAAGCAGGCAGCCAAGAAGCCCGCCGCCACCACTACTAAGGTGAGAGCCGCGTTAGCATTAATCAGAATCCGAATGCCCTTTATTGTCATTGCACTCGGTGTGCAACGTGATTAGAGAGGGATTGTCCAGCCGAGATGACCCATTTTTCACTAACTTGCTCAGTTGTGTATGTAGTTTTTGATCAGGAAACTGAAATTAGTGATCATTTTTGTTTTGGAATACATTAATTTTGGAGAAATGAAGAAATAAGTAACGACTTGAAAAACGGCTACTTATAATGAGGAATATGGCCGAGCGCTGTCTCGTGGGAGTAGAAAAAATGACCGATCACATGCACTGCATTGGAAATCATTGTAAACACATTGCTTATAATGTCCAAAACGGTGCTCAATTCACACCAAAATTTATGTGGAGATCCCTACTTACGACCACTTCAACATATCAAGAAGGATTAACCTCTTCGTGGCTGATTCATATGAGAATGAGGAACTGTGGAAGTGAAAAGATGCACCGGCAGAGTTGCATATATGTTAGCTGGGGGACGCACACACACTCGCACACCTCTTTTGTCTCAAGTTTAAGGAGTGTTTCTTTGCCCTTGTCTTCTAGGCTGCCGGCAAGGCTGCACAGAAGCCTAAGATCGCCAAGCCAATGAAGGTGAACGCACCCCGTGTTGGTGGAAAACGCTAAAACTTGGTTCCTCGTTTTGGGTTGTGAATAAAAGTTTTTTGGATAACCATCATCTGGGCATTTTTTTCTTATTTGAAACATGTCTATTAGGCCCGTCACAATAATTACTGTAACAACTTATCGTTTGATGAATAAAATGGAGACGAAAGTTATTTTCCGGACTCAATAAATGGACTCTTGCGTGCGTTTGTTTACATAGATTAACATTCATTCACACTGCTTCTTCACTCTCCTATCTGTTGTTGAGCTCCACTACAGGAGTTGGCACTCATGCACACAAATACACTTGGAATAGATCGGCTTTTTAAAAAAAAAAAAAAGTTCCATTGGTTAAAAGGCACACCCAACTGTTTTTCTCATTTATTAATCAGGTGTAGTTGTGTTTTCTGTACAGAAGCGCTGATGCTAGCCCGTGCAACCATCCCATTCTCTTCCTCTGTGTCATTTCATGTTCATGTACGGTACTATTCCAACCTTTGTTGAGCCAAGTTACCTATTTTACTTTAGTTTAAATCTCAGATAACCAAAGAAAAATATAAAAAAGTATGAATATTGAAACAAGGATCTCATCTCGATTTAATCACAAATGTACTAAGCTTGAAATATTGGCTTGTTCAAGTGAACAATGACTACTTCTGTTGGAAAAATGACTGCAGTTAGAGAAGTAGATTTTGCTGTCTATTGGAAGAACAAGAGTTTATGCCTGTAGAAATCATCTTGTTGAAATGCAGTTTTTAACAGCCAGTCATTTGTATTCATATCTATTGTTCTGAAAAATCTATGCGATTGGCCTATTTTATGTTCTCAGCTTTGAACTGTATTGCAGTTCTTACAGGCTGTATATGGACGGCAGGTTCCCCACCCTTGGTTTTGCGTAGTAGCCCCAAGCTAGTGATAGGAAAATGACGCTTCAAAAATGCTTCATGAACCAGCCGATGTATTTTTGAGTCTTCTCAATGGCACCGTTGGTTTAAATAAAGGGTTTAAAAATGGCAATTTTGCTTTCAGTCCAATGTTGAACAGTGTCATCTAGAGGAGTCCAAAAATACTACAACTGGTTCATGAAGCAGATTTGTAGCTTCATTTAATAATAATAATGCCTTTATTAGTCCCACAATGGGGAAATTCGAGATTCGAACCCAGGCCTCCTGGGGAGACTGGGTCCTGAACGCGGCGCCTTAGACCACTCGGCCATCCTGGCAGCCACGAGATTCGAACCCAGGCCTCCTGGGGAGACTGGGTCCTGAACGCGGCGCCTTAGACCACTCGGCCATCCTGGCAGCCAATTTACCCATAATTACCTCAAGCCATCTGAATAGATGTCAATTTCAATTGCATATGACTTAATCCGTAAGTAGATTTAAAAATGTCTCAATAAATCAGCTGTTGTTGAACAGGTTTTATTAGCCACGCATAACAGGCATTACATTTCCACTGGGCTTAAAAATAGCATTTTGCTCCATCAATCAGCAGTTCAGGTGACCAAGTCAGATCAGTTATTGCCATTACATTGAGGGGATTACAATTACGGTGTGGGGGGGTGATTTATAAGTTAATTTATACACAAATATATAAAAAGACTTCCCTAGACCTTGTGTAGCATAAGCTTGACTAGTTTAATCGAAATGGTATACAGTTAGCACTACATGACGAAAAAAATAAAGCAAAGCACCGATTATGTTGTCACAAATTTAAAGCTATTAAAATGAATCCATTTCAGAGTTAGCCTGATGAGTAAGTAATTGAGAGCAAAGTGATGACGCCCTTCAACAGCTTTGGACACATTCTTCAGAACCGCACGTTTTGGGGAAATGCATGAGGTAATGATTGCTACAAATTAAAATGATATACAAACAAACTATACAATCAAACAACTTGTTAAACAAGTTATGTGTGCGTTGATGACCACGTTCTTTTCTTTTCTAATAAACAGTCTGAGGAAACTTGTAACTTTTTGGGAAAGTGCACATTTCCAGCAGGGAATCGGATCATGTTGCTGGCATGGATGTTAGGTGGAAACAGTGACGTGATGACGAGACGGATGTGTGGGGCAGGTCAGTTGGTGCCCCGGCCTGAAGTTGCCCTTTCACTTCTTTGTTGACGGTCAGGACTCTGTTACCTGCTGAGCCTTCTGATCCTGCTTGTATCTGTTCAGGGACACAACAGTCGCACAATGAAGAATATACAGAACATGGTAATTGAGAAGTTAATGCGTAAATGAGAAGTGTGTTTAAATAAGTTTGAATGTGTGTGTACTGTGGGAGGAGTATTTCAGTTGTAATAACAATGTTCACCACGAGGTGGCAGTCATCACACAGCATCGCAATAGTGCCAAGACTAGTTGTGCAGAGAAGCAACAGTGGGGATCCAGGCTTTGTCAAAAAAATGTCTTTCAGGTAAAATAGGAAGCAGATATGTTCACGGACTTCAAATACAACTGCCTAGTTTGTTTAGAGAGCCTATGAGCCATGAACGATTTTAAGTCGCTACTACAACACTGATCTCAAAATGACTAGTGTTCTTCTGGTATCTACTATATATGTGTTTGTGTTTTAATTTGTGTTCT
Source organism: Idiotropiscis lumnitzeri (assembly GCF_059441095.1). NCBI lineage: Eukaryota > Metazoa > Chordata > Actinopteri > Syngnathiformes > Syngnathidae > Idiotropiscis > Idiotropiscis lumnitzeri. The sequence continues at coordinate 9,507,065 of NC_142404.1, read as the reverse complement.
AATTTCCTTCTAATTTATTTTGACACCATATGGAAAGTGTTTTGTTACACCTCCAGCCGCTGTGAAATGCGCAATATCAATAAAATTGTATTGTATTGTAAAAGTTTGGAAACACCCTCTTATTCTGTATTTAAATATGTCCTGAACTGTAGATTAAAATTTAAGTCACCCATATTGTGAAGACATATTGATGGAATTATTTGGTACCCAAAAACTGTTATTCAAATCAGAATGTTTTATAATTTATCTTTTGACCAGATAAAAGATTTGGACATCTTGGTATTTTCTCAATCAACTTTATGATGTGGATGACCCTTAATGGCATGGAATGGCTTTCACACTTCACAGCTTTACATTATCAAAAGTTAACTCAACGGCATGATTTTCTAGACCTTTCAATATGTTTGAGACCAAGTGTTTCCAAACTTTTGACTCTTACTCTATATACTATATACCAGAGATTCTCAACCATGAGAGATAATTAGGTGTTCCATGGATTATTAATATAAAATGTCCACTATTTTGACAAAACAAATATGTTCTAATATTTATATATTTTGTTACTTTATTTATTTATGTATAGTCACAGACAAGACATTTAAATGCTTTTACGCTAGATGACAAGGTATATAATTAACCCAGTCCAGTTTTTCACGTTGTGTGCCTTGACATTTTTTTTTGTCGTCAAATATGTGCCTTGGATCAATAAAGGTTGAGAAACACTGCTATGAACAAAGATAAAAGGTACAGTCAATGGTTACCTCCAAATCCTGTAGAGCTGGGAACCTCCGGCGCAGCCCAAGAAGAAATTGACAGCGAACAGGTTCCAGTTCTTTGGGATGATGACCAGCGAATATCTGGACCAAATCAGGCCTGGCCAACAAGAGCCAAGGTTATGCACATATGAGTGAGACGTGGTCTGTTTTGTCCTAAACATCATCAGATAATGTTTGTTTGAGGAAATATGTCGCAAAAAAAAAAAAAAAAACATGACAAAGTTTGGATACCTTTGACCTACATTGGTATAATCGCAATGTGCTTTATATTCAATCTGAGCCATCATAAGGGTGTTTAAAAAAAAAAAAAACTACCTATATGCAGAACAGCATATGATCCTTAACTCTTGGACACTGAAGTTTCTTACCTGTTGCCGTCAGTACTGCAGACTGTGAGGTGCTCAACTTTTCTGCTGGCCGCGTCATATCAGCCAAACCAGCTGCAACCAGGCCCTGCAAAGGTTAAACCGCCGCATTTGTATTATTTTATTAACACTTATAGTTAGAAGCAAAGTCCATTCCAATAAAGCATTTATAAGCTTGATTTGGTTAAGTGGCTCTATTGTTGCCAAAATGGCAAGTGGAGTCTCACAAGGGTGCAGCTCAAACCTGCTATTTGATCATTTATGGTGCGATCTAACGCCAGCATTTCATTTTATATACAGTGATAGTTGGGCGTTATAAGGGAAAAAATTATCACAATTGCTTTTTTTTTCATCCATACAATCTCTTACCATCAGTTTTTTTCCACCAGTGTTTTTAAATTGTCTGTTTTAAAACATCTGTACTGAAAACAAAAAGAAAAGAGTAACTTTTAATCAAAATATAAAGGATAGAAAAATCTTCTGCCTGTTTTTCATCATCGGTAAAACAAATAAAGTAACACTGTAAACATATTTACAGTTGAGGGTTTTAGCAGGTATGCAAGACCCCAGATAAACAGATTACATTCTCTAAATTGAATGCCTTCAAATGTAAACTTTAAAATGATCATTTTCAAGCGACACAACATACCATGTTAACAAATGAGCATGATCAAAAGATGACATGACTTAGTGCTGCATTGATCGGATGAGCATTGCTAAATAGTAGCAGCTAAACTTCAAACACTATTTGCGTGTGACGTCAACAAGTCTGCTCTTGAGAGACTTGCCGCAAGCTGTGGTAGACAGCAGCTCCTCCGTGTGTGTGCTTTTGTGTTTTACTGTATGTCAGCTATGCAAACCATGACAATATTGAAGAAGAAAAAATGCACTTACCCATTTGAACACCGGAGCCCAGAAAAACACAGTTTTTGGACCTTGAATGAAATGACAATGAAAGAAACATAACATGAAAACCTTCCCCAGACATTATTCTGTGCGCAGAAGCATTTGAGGGAGGAAAGGTAACTAATATCTGCAGTCAGGTAAAACCTATAATCAGATGGCCAGGACAGAAACATTGCAGTCGATGCAAATGTTAACGCCAAAGCAGTTGGCCTGTAGCACAAAGGAGAAGAAAACTATAAGGGATGCTAAAACCTGCTGGTTTGGGTGTATAGAATGTAAAACTTTCAAAGACTCCGCCTGGGAATTTATGCTCCCATGTGTCCCTTGTCATGTTTGCGGTCTCTTACACTTGTACTGATCACACACTTTGTTTCTTCATCATTTGGGTCATAGGATCTCTTACATTGTAAAATTTGGTTAAAAAAATTAACAGCTGACGTACTCCTCTTTAGAAATATGTCTCTGCGCTACAGGCCCATCAAAGGCTGGCGGCCTGCTTTCGCCTCACTATCACTCATCAGTGCTGAGGGCAAAACACAACAAAAAGGACACCGTTTCTACAAATCCCCTGGGATGGGAGGCGTTTCTTTGTTGCCACCCCTTCATACCTGGTCACAAAGATGTCCTTGCACAGCTCCAATACCCTTGGACAGGGGAAACACAGCAAAGACCAGACTATCAACCCCCTCAAGCATGAATACAAGTTAACGTTTTTTGGACTCTACCCCTTAGCTGTTGATTATACAGAATTGAATTGTAAGTAATGGGTCGGTGCTGTTGAGACTGAACACAAAGGCTCCCCTCATCCCGACTGGAATGCCAACCTAAAATAAACAATGGAATGGAAACAGTATACTTCAAACTTGGCTTCAATCGCTTTTTTGTGGAGTTTGACCTGACCACACCACTCATATCTCAGTCGTGTCTTTTCCTGCACTAAATTCTCACCTTAGTGTACAGGGGGAATAAGCCTGCGTGCTTTTATTCAAGTTCAACTTTGCATTTACTCGCTGCGTTTCCAGACAGGTTATCAACATCAAACACACAGAGACAAGACCTTAATCTCTGTGCTAGTTTATTCATACGCGCAACCATTTTAAATTATCGCGGCTATTAAGCTTTTTTTTTTTTTTTTTTTTTTTTTAATCGGAATGCGGACTGATAAACTCGTTTTACCTGCCGGGTGGTTGTACATGGGTCTCAGCTTGGCAGGCAGCAAATGCTCGATGCGGTCCAGAATCCTGTGATAGGACACTCTCAATGCAGCCATGATGATAGTAGCTCGGTATCTGGAGACCTACAGAAGACTATAATATTTGTATTAAAAGTTACACACTTTTGTAAAATCTTTTACGACGGGTTAAAGATCAAGAGGTGAAAGGGTGCTATTGTGCTTCTCCCCTAATTCTATGTACTGGAAAGCGATGCTAAGCTAGCTGTCATTAGCTTCTCCCTGACCCACACGAAGAGGTGACTTTCCGCTTGTACGGCTCCCTTGGCCAACAGGGCGGGGCTAGAGAGTGACACTGTCCCGATTGGTCTGTTTGTTCAAAGGCCGGATATGATTGGTTTAATGCGGACCTTTCTATTGAACATCTCGAGAGCCTGTTGGACTGGATGGCGGCATCGCCCCAATTTCTGACCAATCGGATTTCTCCTCTATAGCAAACGTTTCCATCCATTTTCTGAGCCGCTCAGTTTTCATTCTTCTTATTTTTAAATTTTAGCAGAAAATTATTCGTACATTCAATAATTGTTATACAATAAATAAATAAACATAAGACAATCCACAATAAAGCAAATTAAATAGACTACTGGATGATTAAGCAGTTCTTTTATGATCAGATACCACTGAATCTAAAAGAATAAAATAAAATAATGCTCAGTTTTCAATTCGGGCCTTTGGAATCCACAAAGTTCTGGGTTCGAATCTCACAGTTTCCAACACAAGTTTGATTCAATATTTCATTTTCTAATTAGTACAGAAGTGGGTTGGATCATGATTTAGTGGACATGGTCATCCAGCATTCCCAGCCTTTCTCTATTGTAGAAGACAAGGGGTCCAGGAAGCTTAGCTAACTTTAGCTACGTTCTCCCTACCAGAAAAGTATGTCTGGATGGATATGAAAAGAAGAAGAAAAAAAACAAACTGAGCCCACAATAGTTAAATCAAAAATCTCTATTTTTTAATTAAAATGAATGAGATGAAACTTTTTGTGTGAGTAAATTTTTATCAGCAATACAGACTCAAATACTGCATTTTTCTCAATATTTTTCAGGTCAATTTTACGTCGCAATGAGCGTAATCCTAATCAAATTTTCAAGAAAACTTCTTCCTTGAATGTGGATACACTTTATCTCCACTTGGTGGTGCCAGAGGGCATTGAACCACTTTTGAGGCTTCGAATGAGCTTCTTCTCGCCTTCACTACCGTTGACCTGTTATACTTTTAAATAGACAAAACAATTTCTCTTCATTCTCTTTCCTTTATGTAATTACTAACTTTCCTCTCGGAAATTGTTACTTTTCTCAAAAAAAAATAAAAAATAAAATAAATAAAATAATGTCTCCTTCCAAGACAGCTTTCTAAGTGAGGTCCTATACTCATTATTACGCTCAACCTAGTTTGATATAGAAAAATTATATAGCCTTTCTGGTCGTTTCAGGACAAACATAGGACAACATCAAGTCCACCATGTTTTTGACTATGACCCTCGGAGGGTGCACGTCGTGAGGTTGGCGGTGCGCCACACACATCTGCCAGGCGTCTAAGAGCATAACTTTGAGACCCTTGAAGATGGCGCGAAGTACGACGTTCTGTTGCAGCGAAAACCAGTCACTGTGGTTCAGACTCACCTCCCGGTCCAGGGCCCGAGGGTTGGCCATGCGGATGACTACCACCGTCCCCGGCGCCCGGTCCAGGAGTCGCACCACTGCATTCCGGATATGTCGGAGGCGGCGTATGTACACCTCAACGGGGAAGGGGCTAAAGTGAGCCCAGACGCTGAGTGCCACCACCGCGTTAGGACCGCCGGTCAGGCCATCCAGCTCGTTGGCGATGTAGTGCAATTCGTTGGCCATGATGGCGGTGTAGATGATGGGCGGGCCGTGGCAGCGGTACTCCAGCAGAATGTTGTAGGTGCTGTCGACCGCCAGCAAGGGCCCCGCTTTTTTGGGAGTATGCAGGTTGAAGTCCTTCATCTCTGCAGCACAGAACACAATAAAATGATATAAGAGGAAACAAGCAGTCAAGAGAAACCGGGTGCTTTATCTGAAAACTTGATTATTTATTTGATGAAATTTTGAATTGGAAGTCCATTTCAAAGTTTGGAACGCAAATGAACTAAATCAGTCTCTTCTTTACCCAAATGTCTATACTCACTTAAGTACAGTGTGTGAATCCTTTTTCCACCTCTGTCGCCATAACGCTATGAGACTGAAGCGCTCACCTGGAAGCACACTGAGGAGGTACTCGTACCACTGTCGAATGGTGGAGTCGCCGTACATGTAGACCACCTTGTTGGCCAAACACTGAGTGTAGTCAGTCGCCCTGTCAAACTTGCGCATGGTGACGTCGCCCAATGGCCTCCACGAGTCCTTGTAGTAGTACCCAGATGTCGTCAGCTTCACGGGGTCCGTTGTTTGACTGTCATTTTCTACATTGACGACAAACACAATGACGGAAATAAATCGCCATTCCCCAAAAAGTGGGAGTCATTAGTTTGAAGGGCCGCAGTACCTTTCTTGGCTGGCAGCACGTTGATGTTGTTTGTTGTGTTTGCATGGATTGGAACTTTGATGTTCACGCCACTGACGTCAAAAAGTCAATTACAAAGCAACAAATACTGTTGATTCTGTAATACATTCTTGACAGGGAAAAAAAGAGTTCTGCTCAAACAATTTTAGGGTTGAGCTCTTGCAACGGTAGCAGCCACATCTCCAAAACCTAAGTCCCATCCTTCTATCACACCAGGAAGCACCCGAACAGGGATTTATAGATAATGTATTATGAACTAACTTTTAAACAAATGTTACAACTTTTATGAATAAGGCCATAGGGCCCACGCCGAAAGGCTGCCCAGATAGCAGCCGTATGACGGGGAGTGACCGGCAAAAAAGTGTCAAGTGCCCAGCTCTGAAATTCTCATTGTATTGTATTGTAATTGTTCTTCATGCAGTTCTACATCTGGCCGTTAGGTGGCGAGATGAGTTGCCGTCTGTAGATGATATTTTCTTTCAGCGTTGCTTCCAAGATGATTTTATTGCGATGCTAGCTCAACTTTATGAACATTACTGCTTTAAGTCATGCGTCCAGGTTCTCCCCGAACAACAAAACAAACTGCATGAGTTAGGAAACCGTTGCTGAGTCACATGACTCAGGGGGACTCATGGAGGACTGCTAATTGGACAGAACGGAACATTGTGAGCCAGCATTCTTGCTGTTTCTCTACGACAATTTTTATGCATAAGTCCAGTGGGTCGAGGTCGGAAGGGTACCCAGGTCGTGGCCGGTGGGCGGGGAACGAACCGGCAAAAGAGCCCAGCTCTGTTTATTTTTGCTATACAATGGTTTTTAGGCAGTTTATCACAACAGCTGCACATGAGCATTTAGGCTTGACCGGGTTTTGGGATCCACAGATGGCTCTTTTCAAGAGCAGGTCATACTGGATGAAACCAATTTCTGGGGATGAACTTTTCAATACCCCAAATGTGATTTGGGGGTCACCAGTCTGAATGTTTGATAGAACCTTGCAACAACCACTGAGTGTACCAACCTCTGAAACAGCAAAGATTCCCTGTCGTTGATAATGTTTTTGAGGTAGCCGGCCCTGGCGTGGTTGATTCTGGTGTCGCAGCTGAGCATTTTGGGCTTGTAACAGTACCACGGCTCGCCGGAGTGAAGATCTGTGTAGTTGCACAGTGGACCCCTGTCTTGTGGCAGGCATGTATCGCAGGCTGTTGTCTCAGAACTGAGGCCACTACGAAATTGGCTGACGAAGAGCACCCGATGGGGCAGTTTCTCTCTTAGCCTCTGCAGCACGGCGACGGCCTCGCTCGAGTGCACCATCATGACCTCAACCTGAGCCGAGCCCTCCCACAGAAGCGGGAATCGAGCGGAATAAAGTCCATTCTTGTGGTCCAGTACCTGGCCGGCCACACCCGCCCTGAATTCTGGGGAGTGCAACCGAGCCAACAGAAAATCGCCGCCGTGGCGCTTGGGTTGACCTTTGAGGTCATTCAGGTGGATCTGCACTTCCACCTCGTCACCCACGTAGCGATACTGGTCGTTTTTGGCGGGTTTAATGGTAAACAAGCTGTTGGCCGGGACACTTGTCTGGGACAGGTCGAGTGGTTCAGAGCCAGAAGGCAGCTCAGGCCAGGCGATGGAATCCAACAGCTTGCGCTCCTCCAGCTCTTCTACCGGTGACGCTGGATGGCCCGGATGTGAACAGAAGGTGTGATTGTTGTGAAAAGTTTGGAGGGTTCTAGAGAGGTTTTTTGACTGGATCCGGTTGTGGACCTCGTAGAGTGCTGACACTATGTTGTACTTCCAGTTCTGAGGAGAGGAAATGATATGCATATGTGGTCACATTTTAATGGCAGCGTTCAGATGGATGCTGTAGGCGTACTCACTGAGTGGCCTTGGTGGGGAAAAAGTAAGTCAAGCTTATGCTTATCAATTAAAATCTAATTTAAATCCCCTTGTGGACTGAATGTGTAGCTACGGAGCCACACAAGTCTCAAGATACACGTTTGCAAATCGTCACACGCCTTTGATGCTTTTTTACACTTTCATTTAAAATTAAATGTATTTTTTTTTTTCCGATGAGGCGAGGTTACCAAAACACTCCATCCATCTGCTCCTGGTCTGGCCCCTCTGTCAAATTTTAGAACCCGTTGTGGCCCACCAATCAAAAAGTTTGCCCACTCCTGTCCTATAATTTTATATGTGTCATGGAATAAAGGCTACATCAATTTTGGTCACAGCACAATCATATGAACATCCTTTTATGCCATTGCCCTTGAGCAAATATGCCCCTGATAGTGTGTAACTTCACACCAAATAATTTCATTTTCCATAGGCTATACCATCAATAACACCTCCAAAGTAATAAGTAAAGACCGGTGATGGGAAAATAACCCAAATATCGACTGTTGCTCAAAATATAGGCAAACCCGTAGATAAAACATGTAACAACCACTGGTACATATGCAGCCAAACGTTGCAAATTTCTAACAGTGATATAAAAGCTGCCCCTGGTGAAAAACCGAGAGGAGATCAAATCTACAAATTATATATAGGATACTTTTGGTTGCTAATGCACGACGAAGTACTTCAGAGTAAAAGACTCACAAAATATTAAAGTGTAGTAATTAGGGGATTAGCATTTAGGTATTTCAAATATGCCTGGAGAGGGTTAAGGAAATCCGTAAAATCCAGTCCGACGAGTTTACCACTGTCGTTTATTGTACTGTTTCGTTGGGGGTGAGGGGGTTGGCGGTGGTCATGTTACGGACTGGGAATTTTGCTGGTTGACATTTACTCTTGCGTCTGATATATTCCCCTGCCAGTCGTTTTTCTTTTGCTTGTTTTTATTTTTTTTTTTAGATTGGGGGCAAAGAAGTAATGCAATTCCCTTGCTCTGACCGCCAATAATCAAAAGGCTTTATAATTGAATGCCATTAAAATAAAAGGGATTTTGTCTGATCACTCATGGGTTATTTAAATTAAGGGACACATCTTGCGAACTCGGCCAATGTACATAAACTTAAGAGTAAAACTTCAGCTCGTCACAAATAAATAAATGATTGAACAAACTTCTCTCACCTCCCCTATGGTGATGTTGCGCAGGAGGAAGTTGAGGCCAAATAAGGTAAGAATGATGAGGATACATTTCCAAACATTTAGGGACATGCTGACTGTGACTTTGCTCGTGGTGATTTCTGGCCGTCAGCGCAGTTATGATGATTTCATCCCACCGCCCTTACCTGGACCTTCAGTCCCAGAATCACACTGACACAAACTAGGAAGTCACCTCGCCCATAGGCAGGACTTCCGCGTAGGTCCACAAAGATATCGCCCTCCGCCCCGTCCTTTTAAAGCGCTTACCGCCCTCCTTACCGTTTAGCAGTCGCCTCCCACTACCCTCTCCCTGGCAAAAAAACAAAACAAAACTGCAGTCTCTCTCTCTCTAGACCATAATTTTTGGGGTTTGATTCCATCATACTACAATACTTTTGACTCAATTATTAATTAATTACATAATTATTATTTTTGGAATACTGATTTTATTTTTTTTAAAAAGTTGAGTATACACTTTAATTCATGTTTTAAATTACGCTATATTTCAATGTCAATTTTCATTGAACATTTACACATTTGTCGCAACGAAACCAGTAAAAATGAGTATTTCATGGCCACAAAGGAGCATGTAGTCCAGAATGGATTTTTTTTCCTGATCCTGTTTGACATGCGGCATTGTCGATTCCGCCGAAATTCAAAAACCTGTTGTTAAAAATGTAAAAGAGTTGTAAAAAAAAACAAAACAAAACACTTGTGACTTTGAAAAGTTTAATAGAAAGTTTAATGTTCCCTTATTAAAACTTCAAGCACTAAACATCATCAACTCATCACCACACTTTTAAAAGTCACATCACCACTCTCAGTCTGCAGTCTTGAAATAATGACACATTTGTCAGGGAAGGCTGTTAGCCCAGCCTGAGACAGCTGTTCGATGCTAAGAAGATGACACAGGTTGGGTGGTGTTTGGGGATGCACTGGAAAATGCACAAAGGCCAGTTTTATGAAAGCAGTGATGGGGATAGCGTGTGATGTAGAAGGTTATGATGTTTCCATGGAGCCATTCAGTTAGGAGATGGAGTGCTGTGTTAAGCCTTTTACCGTACGTAAAGAATCCCTGACTAAACTATAAGGACAGAAACTTAGTGAAATAATAAAAAACATCAGTATGCACTATTTTGGTTGGCGATGATCACACATCCTGCACGTTCATGGCCTCCTGCGGCCAAGCATACGTGTCCAGGGTGAAAGAATCGTAGTCCGGGCTGTAGATGTGAGATAGGACAAACGCCTCTTTGTCTTTCGGCTCCGGGTATACCGACGCCATGTTGTGCTTGTATGCGTAGTTGACGACCTAGAAAATATAGTATATAAAATATAGTATATTGTTAAAATATTTAATTGTGTGAAAATTAAAAAAAAATATGTAAATCTAAATATAAATCTAAATTTAAATGTGAAAAAAATATTAAAAAAAAATATATATTAAAAAAAAAAAAAAAAAAAAATATATATATATATATATATATTAAAGGATAATGTAAATGGCAGTCAATTTAAAACTGAACAAAGGTTAGACGGCTCTGAGCCACTTTTGTGATCCTGGCATGGAAGTCCATTGTTTCAGAGGGGTCTCGTTCACACCTCCTGTGGTGCAGCTGTGATCTAATCTTCCTGCATTCCTCTCCTGAATGTCTGGTCATTAGCATGGTCTAAACTTCAGTTACACTTAAAGGATTTCATACTTTTGACTATTAAAGGAATATAAGAGTTTGAGCTTAACATAGTTCATTAGATGTTGGTGCATCCAATGTATGAAAATGTGATATTGTAAAATGCTGAGAGTGTGACTGGTGGCGAGAAACTGGTTGCGGGGGTTGTGCAAGAATGGAATGTTTTAGAAACCGAAGGTGCTGAGCGAGACGAGATGACTCCGGGATGGAGCGGCCATCGGGGGATCGCACGCAGGAGGAGCCACGGGATTCGGCGGGAGGAGAAAGACCAATGAGAGCGAGCTAAAGTTAACTGCAATACACATAGCCAATAGAATCATGCCAGGATGCCTTTGTCTGTGCCATTTTGCATGTTGTATAGTATGAATCAGGACTGGGCAACTCGGGGGTAGAACACATTCGCTGGTGGTATGAGAGGTGTAGAGCTGTATTGAGAGGGACCCAAACTCAAGTTGTAGATTTGTGTGTTAGGAATAAATCCACTCGTGTGTGAAAATGCCGGCTTCCTGATACCTTTCTATTGCAGAACGAGCGCGCATATTGTTGGATGTGTGAGAGTTGGGTAAGGTCGCAAATTGGAGTCAGATTACTTATTTGAGTTTACATTGGGTTAAAGTTAAATTCTAACATTGATATAAAGATAAATTCCAACAATATATATATATATATATTTTTTTTTTTTCTGAAGAATACAAGATTTCACATCAAACCTTGACGGCAATGTTGAAGGACACCTCTCTGATGGATTTAAGAGGAGGGTAGAGTCGCCCCTCAGCCAAGTGCTCCTCGGTCACCATGTCAGCGATGGCCTGGAAAAAAAACCCACAGCAGCTGACCATGGTCACTGTAGAAAGGACAGAACGTCAAAAAGAAATGATGAGGTAATACTAATAAAAAGAGACCTCTGCAGTGGTGAGGAAGATGTCGTCGGATATGTGGCGTACTCTGCAGGCGATGACACCCAGTGCCACCCCGGGGAACACGTAGGCGTTATTTCCCTGGCCGGGGTAGAACGAGCGCCCGTCGGCCAGTGTCACCTTGTTGAACGGACTCCCGCTGGCGAAGATCCCACGACCCTGATTTTGCAAAAACAAACATAAAAGCAGCAGAAGCACTATACTTTTAAAAGATCTCACTGTGTAATGGAAAAGCGGGATTGCTCAAGTCTGCGGCTTCTTACCTCAGTGATGTTGTAACATTTCTCTGCCGTGCACTCTGCCTTGCTGGTGGGATTGCTCAAGGCGAAGATGATGGGCCGCTCATTGTAGGCCGCCATGTCCTTAATTATGTTATCGGTAAACGCACCCCCGATGGCGGCGACTCCTTCACACCCATTGAAAAAAAGAGAAAAAAAAACAATAACACTTATCATCAGAGAGTGGCTACTTTGTCATAATGTTTGCTGCACTAAAAATGCAATATCAAGTACTTTCTATTGCATGTTTTTCAAATGCATATTATACTGTAATTCATTTGCTATTCATTGGGCAGCAACATTTTTTTTTAAATGATGATTTTTATTCTTTTGATTGAACATGTTTTATACAATTATAAATTATTTGATTTCTCCAGGTGCTTTTCCTGCCTCCCACATCACATGTTCGGTCACTGAAGACTCTAAACTGTCATAGGTGTATGACAGTGTATGAATGTGAACGTGAGCGGGAGTCTGTCTATATGTGCCCTGAGAATGACTGGGTGCCGACCAGTCCAGGGTGGGACCCATCGCTTGCCCAAAGTCAGCATGATAGAAAATAGATAGCTGTATCTTATATTTAATACAGAGTGGTGATTCCACACAAGTGCACATCTGTCGCCCGATTTTGAATTTTGGCTCCAGGGTCTCTGTGGAGTTTGTGAGTTTCTTTTCAGTCCTCCTACATTCCAAAAATAAGCATGTTGTACATTGCTGGGGTCAGCCACGAATGTCGCCACTTTCGTATTTTGTTACAAATCCATACGATTGGTCAGTCACCTTAAGCAAGTCTCTGCAGTTTTCCATCAATTTTTTTAAAGAAACAAGGCAGGTTACATTACACGTGGTACTGGGAACAACAATGATAGTCATACGTCGGCTCCGCCTTGGCGCTCACCAATAATAGCGGTGGGCTTGATGGTGTGCACGGCCTCCTCCAAGGTCTTCAGGTGGGGATGCTCGTGTGCAAACTCCTCCTTCTCGTGGTTCAGATGACTTCGCCCCTGAAAGAGAAGCGTTTGTTTTCACTTTTAACGCAAAGTCCGTCAAAAGACACGCGCATGCGTTACCTTCACGATGAGACCCTTGGAGTCCACCATCCAGATTCTTCTGGCTGCTTCTTTTCGAGACAAGCCCTCCTTGGCCATGGCCATCATTAGCAGGTGAGCGATGCCCAGAGCAGCCTGATGGTTAAAGAACACCATTTTTATTTACAAACCATAAAAAGATGATGCATTAAAAAAAAAAATGCTCACCTCGCCAGCGCCTTGGAAAACGAAGGTGTGGTTGGACAGTTTGTTTTTGGTGATCCTCAAAGCTGCCAGCAGCCCGGCCACCGCTACAGAGGCCGTGCCTATGAGAGAAGTATTTATTGGTAATTTCAAATAATTAGTGCATAATTTAACATAATGTATAGTTTTTGGTTCCATTCAAAATACACTAAACGTTTATAAGTTGCGCCAAACATCAACAGAAATTTCATTTGTAGATGGCTCCACCACCAGAGTCAAGCAGGGCAGCAATTAAAAAACAAAAAGGAAAAGAAATTGAATTGACATCAGTGACTGAAAATCGAAACTCAAATTAAATCGGGGCTTGAGTGACTCGTTCCATCCCTAGCTCGTAGGCTACCTTGGATGTCGTCATTGAAGGTACAGTAGCGATTCCTGTATTTGTTGAGGATGCGGAAGGCATTGCTGTTGGCGAAGTCCTCAAACTGAATCAGGCAGTTCATCCCGTACCTGCAGGCTCACAGGGAAATGCGTCAAGAAGGTGAGAGACGATCACATCGCATGGTTGTTGTTTTCCCAACTCACTTGTCCGTCACGGCCTGCATGAATTCATCAATGAGCGCGTCGTACTCCTTTCCTCGGATTCGGTTGTGCTTCAGCCCAATGTAGAGGGGATCGTTCAGCAAGTTCTGGTTGTCCGTTCCAACATCCAACAACACGGGGAGGCACTGCTGCGGTCGAACCCCGCCGCACGCTGTGTACAGAGCCAATTTCCCCACGGGGATGCCCATGCCGTAGCTGCCCAGATCACCTAGCCCGAGGATGCGCTCGCCGTCTGTCACCACAATTGCCTAGATGCAATCAAAGGCAAAAAAAAACTTGACTCACATGGAAGGAGGCAAGAGGAAATAAAAGGATGATGGAAGGAGGACACGGAGATTTACCTTTATGTTCTCTTCGGGCCAAGAGTTGAGAAGGGTTGCAATGTGGCCTCTATCATGGATGGTGAGGAAGAGTCCTCTGTGGATGAAAATAATTTTAGAGATAGATAAGTAGCTTCTAGTGATGTTCCATATCACCCATTTTAATACAGAGTAAAATTCAAGCTGGATCTGATACTTTGTGCAAATACACTTAATGCAGGGGTGGGCAAACTTTTTGATTGGCGGGCCACAATGGGTTCTAAAATTTGACAGAGGGGCCAGACCAGGAGCAGATGGATGAAATGTTTTGTTAATCTCACCTCATGGGAGAAAAAACAAACATTTAATTTGAAATGAAAGTGAACAAAAGCATGACAACACTATATATGTCTTTGAAAAAAAAACGCGGTATTTAGAAAAAAAAACATGAACAAGGTTTATTCTTTTAATTTTTTTTCAAGTTCAACGGCCCAGATTAAAACATTTAACGGGCCGCATGTGGCCCCCGGGCCATAGTTTGCCCACACCTGACTTAAAGTCATGTGTCTGGTAAATTTATTATAAGTCAAGTCAGTATTCAAATCGTAGCGACATAAAGAATACTAGATGTTCATAATTTTCATCCATCCATCCATTACTTTTCCTCACAAGGGTCACAGGGCGTGCTGGAGCCTATCCCAGCTGACTTCCGGCAGAAGGCGGGTCACACCCTGGACTGGTTGCCAGTTAATTGCAGGTCACACAAAGGCAAACAACCATCTGCGCTCACACCCACACGATGGGCCAATTTTGAGTGTCCCATTAACCTACCATGCATGTTTTTCAAATGTGGGAGGAAACCGGAGTACCCGGAGGAAACCCACGCAGGCATGGGAAAAACATGCAAACTCCACACAGGAAAATTAATTCTCTCAAAATTGTGCCAGTGAATCATTACAATCATGTGGGTCATTTCTTCATTCTCAGAACATTGAATTGATTGCAGCTGGGCTGTTCTGGATGCCGTTTTGCATCTCATCTCGTTGATACCGTCAAGTTATTCTAAAAGAAGGGTGCGTGTACTAATCTTACCGCGGCCTCCTGAAGGCCAGGCCGTACTGCTGGCAGGCCAAGCCCACGGTGGGCGTGTAGACGATGGGCATGAACTCCTCGATGTCCGATGTAAGCACACGGTAAAAGAGCTTCTCGTTCCTGTCTTGTAGGGTCATCAGCAGGATGTACCTGATGCAGAGAGGAAGCCGCTAAAAAAAAATGGAAGCAGCTTCCATTGTGGTTTGTGTAGCAACTTGTTGTCTTGTAACAAAAAACTGTGGACAAATAATTAATTTTTACACATCTACATTTTGGTTTGTTATTTATCAGAGCTGGGCAATCCATCCCGGGGGTGGAACGGTCCGGCCCTCCGGTCTGGTCGGACGCCCAATTTTGGGGCGGGGGTGGTGGAGTGACACATTTCAAAAAAGCGCTGAATTAAGCAAGGACGGAAGTGAATTTTAGCCCGGCCCACGAATCGTCTATAGTGCGCGTGATGTGTTCACGAGGCGATTTCCCACCGTGTGCACGGCAAATGAATGACAATCTCTTCGGTCACTCCTTGTCTCTACGGTCTCTCTTATATAAACGCAGAACATTTTTATAAAAATTATAAAAAAAAAAAAAAAAATTAAAAGCATAAATGGGGCCAGAAAGGGATGACTATTCAAAATACTATTTTATAAATATTCTACTGTCAGGTCATTTAAACATATATTATATGAGAAAATGTTTTTTTTAAACCTGCAAACTCCTTTAAGAACAGGAAATGTCAGCTACCTTGTACTTTTAGAGTAAAATATTTATTTCAAATACTTCAAACAAGATTATTTCCCACAAAACTGCTTTAGTTGTTCACCGTCAGATGACACGAGCAGAAAAATTACATAATTGTTTCGTTCTCACTTGTCCAAGGGATTGACACGCGTTTCATAGCTCTTCATGACGCGCAGTACTTGGACATCTTGGGACAAGAAGCAGGGGGGCAGCAGGCCGTGGATGCCCAGCTGCAAGCGCTCCTCCAGGGTGAAAGCCATACCCTACAGGATGGAAATGGACTGTGAGTCACACCGAAATTTTAGAGCGGGCTTCCTCCTATTTTCCTCTGATTAATTGAGTCCGTTTAGGGTGGGGACAGCAAGTCAAAAATAATTTGATGCGGTATTTATTTATTCAGGGCGTCACGTGACCAACTGGTTAGTACGTCCGCCTCATAGTTCGGAGGTGCAGGGGCAATTCTAAAATATTTGCTAGCTACAGCCCTAAAAGCAGCAATAACGGATATATTTTGTCGACTGGGCAAGTCTGTTGTGTGGCTTGAGCAGGCATGTCAACAGGCTCGCAGCTGAGCGTGATATTGATGCTATTTATTCTGTCCAATGGTGTGACAGGCTGAACCCACTCCCCTTGCATCACCTCAAGTTGTCTGTGCTGAATTCTACCACAACAACAGTAACTACTCCAAAGGAGATCCTTCCGATTCATTGTAAAAGTTGTTTGACAGGAATGCCTAAATGTCCCCGCTGTCGCCGGCAGAGGACGTGAGGGTAATTATTTGGACTCAAAACAAGCGACAGTACCAACGGTTTCAGACCTATAGAATGAGTCATGCACGGGATTGTATTTTACCCTTTGCATTATTATTCTGAACTCAACTGTACAGACACAAGCTGTATTCTTTTCTATGAGAAAGTCCTCTGATAATGACGTTCCCTAGAATGCCACAAGATGATGCTGAAGCAATATTTTTCATATAAGACATAGCTGTGGCTTGAGCACAAAAACTGCGAATAGGTGAGTGTTTCATCTTATAACAGAGGACAGGTCCGCCAGTGATCTAATTACAAACCATTCATTTGTGGGGGTTTGCTATAAAGGGGATCCTCCGTTTACGATGGAATTCCTTTCCAAAGGTGGAGACAAAAGGCAAACTTTTTTGCACACAAGTTGTAATGCAGGACAGTCTAGGACAGTAACCAACACTAATAAACTAAAAAATTTAGGAAAGATGGTAAATAATTGGATAAAAAACACCTCTAGGCCATAAATATACAAATGAAAAATAATAGAAATATGTCAAAAACCGAGCGTGCCTTCTTACAAAACAACGTTAATTATATAGAGCATTTCACAACAGATTGCGTTTCCCTAAGGTGAACGCCCCTAAACTTGCAAATCAAAAATGTATTTTGGGCAAATATGCCTCAAAATTAAACAAAAATAATTACTGTTTTTGTTGTGTGTGTGTTTTTTTTGCATTGTTAAGAAATTTTACTAAGAAAATACATGTACCATCAAAATCCACCTGTTTTTACCTTCAGCTTCTGAAAGAGCAACTGTGATATAATTTTCAGTTGACAGAAGAGACAAAACGGGTGGAGTTTAATACTCTTATAACTCTTCTTCCACAAATGCAATATTAATCAAAATGCCATGTTTTGACTAGTAGGCCTGCATAGAACATATTCTTGTAGAGAAAATTTGGGGTTGGCGTCCCCTTTAATGTTATTCCCACAAAATGACTATAATTGTAAATGCAATTATTTCAACACACGAATATACAAGATCATAAAAACTTTCTCACTGTCCAAATACTTGCGGACCCATTTCATGATGCACACTTTCCACAATGAGTCATAACAGAAACGCTGACTTGAGAAGGAAATGCGACCTTCTCCGTGTCAAGTAAAACCAATAAAAGAGGGCAAAGTTAGTCAGAGTCTTGCTGAACGCATCAAAAAAATTAAGGGCGTGGCATTTCCTGTTTTACTCAGAATGGAAAAAAAGGCTCCCACCAAACCCGCTGATGACTCATTGTGGATGTTTGGTTTGGATGAGTTTGGCTAAAATCGGTCCACGGAAAGCACAGTTATGTACTTGATACGCGTTTGTTTATAAATGAGCCACTACTAAACCACGTAGTTTGCAGGGCATTGTGTGGTGTGTGAATGTTGAAGCAATCTTGCTGTGTTAAATTAACTGCTAAGGTTCATAAAGCATCGCCTATAAATGGATATAAATCTTTGTAAAACATTTACCCGCCACTCTGCACCACTTAATTTATCTGTTTATCTATTACTCGCTATTGCAGTGGTTCTTAAACTTTGTACGCGGACCACCTCCCAAAATATTTTTCTTACCAAGTACAACAACCATGATCGACATTAATATACTGTAGCGAGAAAGAGATTTAATTCAAAAACAGACTTATTTAATGTTACTATTAATGTATGCAATGTTAACAATGCTCTACAATTCAGGAAAATAAAAAAAATACACGCACTTAAATAATGGAAGTCAAGACAGCAAGGAAAATTATTCAATTTAAAAACATGCACGGACACACACAACATTATTATAAAATAGGAACAAAAAAAAAAAACTCCCTTCAATTGATGACGCATTTCAAATAGCCACCTTCAATTTTGCACCGAGTGAAACAAATGATAACATGCCTTTTGTTTCTATTACCTTTGCTCTGACTGACACTGCTTGTCGTGGTTGACACACCGCCTGCTCAGCAGATGTGGCATCTGTAAAGCTGACACTAGTAATGGCGTTTAAACAGCTGCTTTATAAAAGTGCTGCTCACCATTCATACAATGACTCTTCGGTCGCCTCTTAACTCAGGTCAGAGATGCTATATTTATCTGCCGGTGCTTTTTGCATGGAACCCAGCGGAGCGAGCTGACGCCACAACAGTGTATGCAATGTATGATGTACGGGTCAGGCAGCAGCAATTGCTTTTGCCAGAATAAAAGCTGGAGAAGAGTTAAGTGTCAAACTTTGCACCTCCTGTCCCGTTATGGCAGAATATTGCCAAGTCAACTTTGTTCCCATATTCCTTATAAAGCACAGGTGTCAAACTCCGGTCATGGAGGGCCATTATCCTGCATGTTTTGATGTTCCGCTCCTCCAACACACTTGATTCAAATTATCAAGGTGGTTAGAAGGCGACTGTAGAACTTTCTGATGAACTTTTCATTTTGGTGGACATCCCCTTTTATTTCAGTTTTTTTTTCACGACATGATCCAATGCTTCTTGTGTTTTTATTTCTTACCCAACCCACTGCTAATTTTGTTTTTAATTTATCCTTTGGTTAAATTGGCAACGATAAATAGCATAACTATTTTGCAAACCTTTGCTATTCGTGGTTGGGTTGTCTCTCTCTCCTCTGCGAACAGCAAAGGTCCACTGCATATCATTATTTTGAGTGGAAAATGATTACAAGATAATATATACAAATAATTGATAATTTCATGACAATATTATTAATTAACAGGTTGGACTGGTGATAGCACATCCGCCCAAATACAGCTAGTATAGATGCATCTTGCGCAGCTCACCCACAACCCGAGTTTGGATAAATGGAAATACAAAATGCATGAATGAAAACATTAATTTGAAGATGCCTCACCCTTAAGAGACACCTGTTACTTTGCATTTGTGCAAATAATTACACGGTAGTGCTCGGTCCCTGCATAGGTTTTGAATGGCACGTTCAGTTACCGCGGTACGTAGTTTCATTTAATTGTTATAGGCCTAGAAGTGATTTTCACACATACCCTGTCAGTAATTATGACTTCACTACAACGTTGGCGTGGGTCAGTAAGAGGCTACGGTGCGTTCCGACGTCCATCAGCTCACCTTGTTGAGGTGGGGGTTCCTGGTGATGTCATAGCCGCGCTTCTTGGTGCTAACGCTGCCTTTGGAGCTCGCCCCGCCGTGGCAGACTCTCGCCGCCTGAAAGGGGAACCCGCCGGCCGCCACAACCGCGGTGGCCGTAGTGCGTCGACACAAATGCAACGCCGCTCTTCCAGTGAGGGAATTCATGCTGCCTGCCTGCGCTCAAACACATAAACGCGCAGGTCACTCTCAAACTGGTAACGAGAAACCGCAGCAACGTAATCGACACCGATGCCTGTAAACAAACTGCCTCGTGAGGCTTGTTGTTCTTTAATTGTATTATCAACAAAAAAATAAAAACTTGCATGGAAACACCTCGAGGTGGCATGAGGTTGTTTAAATTAATTGTCTCTGTACAACAACAGAACGTTTTCCGCGTTAGATACTACTACTAGCAAGCGGCTAATCTTGTACTCACACCTCCTCAACCTCATCCTTACCTAGTGACTAATAATGTAACGCCGCCGTGTCTGTGACTCTTATCTTCATTAGTGTCTCGCCGTCTCCAGTCGATCCCAATCTAGGCGGCCTTCCCGGCCTGAGTGGATTTTAGAGGTGGATCTCGTGGAAGCAGCTGATCCCGGATCATTTGACATTGACTCCAGAGATGTTCTACGCATAAGATAATCATGTCGTAGTGGTCATAACCAAATCCAGACTGTCCACTTTCTTCCAAATTACACACGCTACCTCTTAAAGTAAACATTTATCTATAGACGAACAAACCGCAATAAAAACATTTTGAGCTGTAAAACAAATGCAATGTGCTGCGACAACTTGAACTTGTTCATCGCAGTGAGGTTCGGGCGATCACCACATCGTTGCACTTGACGTGTTTACATTTTTAATACTTGTCAAAGTTAGCGGGTGTAACTCCGTTTTCGAAACGCCCAAGACCAGCTCGTCGGGTTTCAGCCAAATGTTATTAAATCTACCCAAACTACAGGTTTGTGAGTCAAAGAACGGTCACAGTTAAACATCTTTGATTCTACTTCCTGATCAGCGCTGAACCGAGGACCAATCAGATCACAGTACACCAAGCGCTTGTCCCGCCTCGGCAAATCATTGTAATGTCGAATTCATGTTTTTGATACTCGAATGGGAGAACGTCAACAATACAAATACACACATTTATTATATTTTTTCATCTAAAAATAACAACAGCATATTAAAGAATTTGGTGCGAAAGGCTTACAACACCTGGTACTCTCAAGCAGTCTCACAAGTAATAACAATGCCAGACCCATTTTAGCTTTAAAATTAAAAACGTCCCCAATGTTTGGATTTTGGAGTAATTAGTTATTATCAGATTGAGAACGTAACGTAAACAAACATTTCCTCAGCCAATCCAAAACCATATACCAAGCACAAATTCTGCCCACCGCCATAGCAGTTTGCAAGACAACTTTGAAAAGTCTTTGGTGAAATGTCCCTCCCGCCACATTATTGCAATATATTTTGCAAAGTACATAATACATTCATATAGCTGTTTTTAGATTCCCGTGGAGGACAAAAGCTCGGTGGTTGACCCAACTCATAACTATGAGATAGTAGGTCATTAGTATGCGTTAGTACGTCGTGACTTCGTAAGTCTTATTACTTAAGGGTTTTGGACTTTAAAAAATACAAAAAAAAAAACAACATTTAGTATTTCTTTAATGGCGGAAAGAGAACTGTTCCGTTTTTGAAAGACTTGGACAATTGCGTCCTCTGGTGGACATTTTGACCGAGATCCAGTTTTTTCATTTGTGGGTTGTGTAGCTCTCAAATGCAACCCACAGTGTGTATCTAAACAGTTTTATTCAAAACTAAATTTCACAACACTCAAAGCAAAAATATTACAGCAAAATAGATAAGTACAGTGGTTTCATGCGAGGGCCAGTTTTTCAGTCCCATATATCATAGCACAGTTGTCAGTCTATTCATGTTGTTTGAAAAAAAGACAATTTACGTTTTGATGAAAAAAAGAAAAAAACAATTAAAAAAAGACAATCAAATGACTAATTTAGGCATAAAAATCTCGACTTACTACTAAAAAAATCACGCCCCCCCGTCAAAAAAAAAAAACAAGTCCATCCTTGATTGACAAGCAGAGAAAAATGAAGCCTACTTTTGCACCTTTTTCTATCAAAGAAATGCTTCAGATGACTACGCTGGTGTTGCTACGGGAGCTCCTATCCTACGGAGAGAAGTGAAATAGGCGTGGTTAGATCAAGTGTCAAAAGGAAACAAAGTAAAATAGGAACCAGTGGTTCCTTCATGAATCCTCCAATTACAATAGTAATAGAAAAGCCCACACCAAGAATAAAGGAAAGCGTAAACAAAGAGAATGTGTGTGACAGTTTCTTACAGAAAGATGGATGTAGTTCCTGCGGTCGCTGGCGTGTCTATGTTGGCTCTCCACAGAGGAGTAGCTGGGAGGCTTCTCGGGCCAATCCCTCCCTCTAGCCGCCCTTCGCCTGCCATTGTCCTCTTCGTCCGAGCTCCACGAGCCTTTGCGGCGCGGAGGCGAGTAGCTCCTTTCTCTCCGCGTGGTTCTGCTTCGCATGTCCTCCATCAGGTCGTCGCGGCTGCGGGTCTGAGGCCTGGACCCGACACCGCTCTGCTCCCTCCGGGTGCGGTGGTTCCCTCTTCCTTGCCTCCCCTCCCAATCGGAGTCGTCGCTGTACTCGCGCAGGATCCCCCGTCTTGGAGGAGAATGGTCTCTGTATCTGCGCTGTTGGACGCCCCTTCCAGAGGGGTTGGTACTACCGCTGGACTGGCTAGAGAAGCGTATCCCCCCCCTGTCTGGCTCTCCGCCTCGGGGGCCATTGCGGGAGGAGAAGCTGGGAACACGCTGGATGATGGGAGGGAGTGTGATCACCCTTCTCTCCGTGCCCCTTACACCCATCTCATCGAGGGCCGACAGCATGCTGGGTGGCCCGGGGGTGTAGGGCACAACGGGAGGCGGCGGCTGAGGCTGAGCCATTAGCGGGGGGCCATTTTGAATGGGATGCATCGGCACATCCAGCCCCCTCACCTGGTTCTCCAGGTAATCCAACACGTGTCGGGTGCTTTGGCGGCTGCTTGCAGCACTGCCATTCAGGTGGGGTGGGGGAGGAGCCTGCTGCGGAAGAATCACGGGGGACAGCTGCATGGGTGCCATAGCAAAGTTGTGTTTGCCAGGGTTCGAGTACGAGCCTGAAAGAAATGCAAGATAAATTTAAGCCTTTGTCCTCAATTAAATAACTCAACAGCAAATTAATTAAATCAATTAATTAAATAAATAACCGCTCTAATTATTGTTATTATCAAATAGTTGCTTTGTAATCATTTACTAGAGCACAGACGAATCAGAAGTCCAACCAGCAATATACTGAATGTTTGACCATAGCCCTACCACTCTTGTAGTCATAGTTTGGTTGAAATATACCGTAGTCTCGTGACTGAAGGTGCAGCATGATCAACTTAGTACGCACGTTTATGGACATTTGTTTTGATGTACTGCCATTACAAAGACAATGTGTAGGTGGAAACAAGCAAGGATGCATTCATGATGAATGAAGGACATTTTCAGACTCACCTGAATACAACATGGGGACGCCCTGGCTGGAGTTGTTGGAGCTGATGGGAGCGTAAATGGGTTGGCCGTGCATCCACGGCGCCATGGCTCTTTTGGCCTCACGCAACATCCTGTGTTGCATCACAGCTAGAGACAAAGAAACTCAGTTCATTTAAATTAAAGTGCACTCATGCCTAATTATCTTACAGCCAGATCACACGGGAAGGTTGTACTTTAACATAAACGCAAGCCACAGTACAGCGAAGGCAATGAAAGAACAGCCTTTAAAATCCCAACTGAAGGTTTTTTTTGCCATTATAAAAACATGCACATGAAGCCAATAATCCTGTTTACCTTTTTCCGGGCAGCAGCAGGTCTTTGGACAGCAAGGGCAGCGCACATAGCAGCAGCACTTCTGGGGGCAGCACTGACAGCAACATATGCACAAGAGCATGATGAGCAGCAGGGCGCCCAGGATGATTAACAGCACCGTCAACCAGTCTAGCACACATCACAAAGTACTGAGTTTTAAAATACAGTCAGAAACATAAATATTGGGACATGGAAACACTTCTCATCTTTTTTGGCTCTCAGCACCACCACAAATGATTTGAAATGGAAGTAACATGAAGGGCTTTATCTGCAGACGGGAACAGAAACAATGCTCACACTCTAAATTGGCCCTTAGTGTGGGTGTGAGTGGTTGTTTGTCTTTGTGTACCCTGCGATTGGCTGGTAACCAGTCCAGGATGTACCCCGCCTACTGCCCGAAGACAGCCGGGATATAAGCTGCAGCACGCCCGCAACCCTTGTGAGGAAAAGCGGCTCGGAAGATGGATGAATGTTTAGCACCCAAAATTTATGGCCCTGAATGTAAATGTCACCGTTGTCTGGTACATTTCGTGTGACAAAGTGAGAATGCTTACGATACACGATGAGTTTAACTTCTCGATCCGAGTCCCCCGATGTGTCGCCGGCGGCATCGATGGTGCAGAAGTACACACCGTTATCCCACCACATCACCTCAGTGATGACAAGGTCAGCCTCTATGGGGCACACAATTATATAATTTAAAGTGTGCATAAAATCATTACTAGTACTTCGTTTCATCTACAAACGTACTGTTTTGAATGGTAATTTTGCGGTTCTGGTAATCGACACCCAGGATGGGCTGATTGAGACCTCGCTTTTGGACCACAGTGCGGACTGTGCGCTGGCGGTCCGGGCAGTCGTTGGATGGGTCCTGACCCAGCTGCAGTGCGGCCTGGTAGTCTTCACAGACATACGGTGTTTACAAATGTGCTCACACTGGCAATCTAGTAATGTAATAAATTTCAGGTAAGCAATTTAATTGTATAAACAAACCATTTTCTTTCAAGTGTCATGGCAATTTGCAAATAGCTTGATTGTCGACACAACCCGTTTTCAGTTGAAGTTCGACCGCCAATAAGTTGCACTCACAAAAAAATTTCCAACAGCAAATTATCAGTGGAGGTTGGTGGAGCTTCATCAACAAATAAAGGCAAGACATATTTGGGAATTATAATATAGATATTTTATATATATCTTTTTCTAAATATGAGCATATTTGGGTATCGGTTTAAATTAATGTTACATTTTTTCGAAGACACATTCACCTTTTGAATAAATTGCAACTGCTAATGCACTCTCTCTAAACAGATGGAAAAGTATTATTTATGTCCAAAAACGTATGTAAACACTGCTGACACTTCAGTGAAAAAAAATTATTGACAAATTTACAAATTCTATTTGATTCAGTGCATCTTGCTCGTGGAGAATGACAGTAGGAGGACTCACTTGTGGAATAGTACTCCAGAATGGGGTCTTTACAGAAGGATTTGAATCGCCAGGTAACCAGCACATCCTGTGGGTTTGCAGAGGTGGAGAAGTCGCAGCGAAGGATCACAGACGCAAACAACATAGTACTTCTTTCAGACTCCGGAACATTCACCTGGATACACAGCAGCTCTAATGGACAAAGAGAGTCAAATCCTTTAGTCTGCATGTTTACTCAAGACTGTGGTCATCAATGCAGGATCGCTACAAATGTGACAGAACAAGTGCCAGAACAAGTTTACACATAATACACTCTTTGACTAACAGCAATACAAACTGTCAATCATCAAGGGCAAAGTATAATTAAGTAACATTGCAAGTAGAGTAGTGAAAAGTGCCACTAATGATTTTAAAATATATAAATACAGTTCACATTACAGTACTGCTTCTGTAAAATTAATTCTGATCAAATGCACTGCATGCAGTAAAATAACAGCTGAAAGATATAACTATGATGGCGTTCAGTCGCTTAACAATGTAAACATTTAAAAAAAAAAATATGGGAGAACCAGTTCCTAAAGTGTTGATAAGTGAAGGTGTCATTTAGCTGAAAAGTAGTGTTGTGGGAATATTTTCAATAACTGTATTTTGGTAAACGGCAAAAGTTGTCTTTCTGGTTCAGTGTGTCTCAATCTTTAATATGCCAGGGTACATATTTTACATTAAAAGAATCTCACAACACACTACAAAACAAAATCATGACAAATTGAATACATGGGTTATTTACATACCTTTGTCCATTTAATGGAAGAGCAATTCGTTGTTCTGCCTGTGACGATACACCACTGGCATAGATAAACAAATATACTTTGTTTATTGTAACTCAATACTACTTTCACCAATTAAGTGACATTGTATAATTTCCCATGGCAAAATTAAAGTAACATTGCACTCTTGCTGGTTGTGAGTTACTGCCCACAGAAAAGGGGAGTTTCTGACATGCAACATTTAAGCTGTTACTGCAAACTGTTTATGTCATAAATATCTCAAATGTTGAGTATTGGTGGCACACACGATTCTATTCTTGCATGAACATATTAAAGGCATTCATCCATCAATTATCTAAGGGTCACAAGCTAACCAACTATATTAAGGTAACTTTGTATTTTCTTTCAAGGCCAGGGCTCTAAAAACGCCCCTGCATGACGTCACCTCTGGGATGTTTTGCTACATCCCTACAGACTTGCAAAACTCATATGGGCAACATTATTATGATCAATATGTAATCGCGAATACACTGCTAAAAGTGTTTTGTGTAACAATATGAACATTTTGTAAATATTGTCATGCGTTTCGGGCAACATGTTTTTTAAAGCAAATAATTACACTGGATGCCTTCATTTTGTGTTTGTGATAAACTACCGCGCATTGCGACTGACGTACACGTTTGCCCCGTCTTAAACTCAGGGTATTGCAAAAAAATCCATATAATAGATATCGATCGACTTAAAAGGGAATTTACCAGCAAATACTAAATATTAGCTCGGACCTACATCAGTGTATTTTTTTAAGGGATATGGTCACGTGACTCAGTCGGCCTTGCCCTAGTTGCAACTGTTGATAATTAACTTTTCAGCCAAGACTATTTGCTTTCACAACTTCGCCCTGCATTCAAGCCACGCAAAAGAAGAAAAAACACACACATAATGGCTCAAAAAGTGAAAAAAAAAACTCGTTCAAAGACTGTAAAGCCTCACCTGTTGGAAGGTAAACCAGCACCAGCAGCGTCACTAGTATCAAATTTCCCATCACCGCTTATAGTTCCCTCTATCCCTGCGCTACAGCGTCGCCGTTTATCCCGTTGATGTTCCAAAATCCACCAAGATCCAACTATGTGGGCTATAAACACCTTTCCACATAGTCCAGCAAATTTGTTTTCACCTTCGGGAAAACATGTTTTTCGAGTATTGTGTGCGACGTCGAAGTACAGACAACAATTCCCACAGGTGCATACGAAGAGGCGGGCGGAATCGATTTGCCCCCCCCCCCCAACGCTCTTACCCATAGTGACGTCACGGACTCCGCCTCGCTCACATACGTTTTTTTTCCCCTCGCTCACGTAAGTGCAACACGGAAATAAAGTCACCTGGAATTAAATGTATATTTTAGTGCAAACACCTTGGGTACAAGTATATATTTCACTTTTTTAACAGGTATAATAAATAATGGTGAACATTTTAGTCAGTAGCAAAAAGGTACTGAACGAATTGGGAAGCAAATTCAATACAACGCAATACGATAAAACTTTATTTATACAGTGCATTTAACAACAGCTGCAGCTGTAACACAGCCTTTTCTATATGGTGTAATATAAACGATCAGGAAGTTAGAACACAAGCTTAAACACATAAACATTAGATACCAGAAGAACAGCACAACAGCGAGTCTCATGTTGAGTTGAAAGCTAAAGAATAAAAATGTATCTTCAAACAAGTAAGGAAGAAAAAGCAGGTCAGAGCAGAAATCTATGGCTGCATTAATACAAAGTGGGGCTGAGGAGAAGAAAACAGGAAATATTAGAGAGAATGGGAGGCAAACAAGTAGGGTTCAGCTCATCTACACCGTATATTATCTATGTATATATTTATTTTTTCCCCTGTAGTGTTTTCAACTTCAGATTGGAGCAATTACCTGATTTGTTGAATGTTTACTCGTCAATGTTAAAAAGCTTGACAGTGACATCAATTCCTCCAGTTTCTAAAATTTCATACAACAGGCTGAAACCTCCAGTTACAATCTGGCAAATAAAAAAAAAATCACAAATCTACAGTACATAATTGGTCAGTTCACAGGTGGGTGTTATGTTTTACAAATTATTGACCAATCTAAAGTGTTTAAAATCAGCCTTCCTAGATGGCGTATGCAATGTTCTCCCCGTGTTTGGATTAGCATCCTTCTACATCCCAAAAGCATACGCAGGTTCAACCAAGACTAGATAGTCCTTAGGAGTGATTGTGAGAGTAAACGGCTGTTTGTTCTATATATTCAACTAGGTCTCCACTAGTCTTGAGTGTACACTGCTTTTCACTGGAGCGTTCAAATCTGGCTCGGGACTTCCGATGTGGACTTTGCACGTTCTCCCTGTACCTGCGTGGGTTTTCTCTGGTTTCCTTTCACACTCCAAAGACATGCATGGTAGGTTAATTGAATCCTCTAAATTGCCCCCTTGTGTGATTGTGAGTATGAATGTTGGTTTATCAATGTTTTGTTTGGTGTTTTTGGGATGAAAAATAAAACTCACTCAAAAAGTTCATGTCGTGATACCAACTACCAACATTTTCCTCTACTATCTTACCATGATGCAAGCAGCACAACAAAAACAAAACATTTCTTATAGTATTTTTATTTTTTTATTTGAAGAGTGCAAATAACTTCTGCAGAACAATTGGAAGTTTCAATGTTTACAAACATTTAGCTATGGATCTATACATTACTTATAAAAGACACAAATAAAAAAAAACAAACCTGAGTTGCACTGTTGCAAAAATAAAACCATAGCATCCAAAGGTGAGGCACTGGCAAAGTCCTTCCAGTCTATCAAGTCATTAATCTGGCACATACTGTCTGGTAGAAAGGCTGGAGTTAGATCCAACAGCACGCGTGTGAAGCTATGGTCACACTACGAGAGTGTTCCTGCTCGGTGTTGTGCTCTGTCAAGGAAATACAGTGAGAGCCACGCGTTAGAAACCATGCATCCATCCAGAAAGGGAGAAGTAGCCAAAGCTTGAGACTGGGCTAAAAGCAGGTTATTGGAAAATATTGAAGCAAGCAATTGCATATTATTACTCAGTGTGAAAGCTGAGAGAAGCTGAAATGGAAGATGAGAACAGGCTCATAATGCATCACAGCACAGTGTTTTGTCATTCCATGGACGAGGGGGCAGATGGCCCTGGCCTTCAGCTGATCCTTGCTGACATGTAGAGCAAAAATGTATACTCCATGGACAAACGTATTAGTACAAAAGGTCATTCCAGTGTTTAGTCAAGTGAAAATGGAAGAATATATAAATATGTAGTTGCCTACTTTTCTCTCTATTCTAGTTCATCCCAACTACGGATGAACGTTGATTTGAATTCAAATCAACATCGAAATGTAGTAGAATGTAACTTCGAAATTACAAAGGCTGCACTTTGGGAGATAAAAAGAAAACTGTGTTTCATTCTGGTCCACCATTCGCCCTTATTTATTTATAAACATTAGAAAGCGGGTGCATCATTCACATAAAATGGACAAGACTCTCAAACATTAGATAGAAATCTCATACGTTCACACTCTCAAGCTCATTTGAACTGTATTGTGAAACAAAAGAGCACCCCCTCAGCTCAATTAGTGTATAGAGTCCACCTGCGCAGTCAATGAATTATGCGGAAGCTGTCCAATAGACACATCTGATCGTGCCACAAAGTTGTGCGAACTTTGGTTCTGGCCCATTGCAACATCATTGTTTTAAACCTTCCTTTCAACTAGAAATAATGCAAACTGCACTCACATGGGCTCGAGCTGAGATTCAAATCTCAAAGCTGTCTTATTTTTGTACCACGATATTCTGTCAAAAAACAATAAAAATGTATCGCATTAAAAAAAAACGAAAAATGCAAGGTAGCGGTGGTGTGAATGATGGACCACGGTGCAGACTGGATGTCATTTTCTCCTGCTACAAATAACTCACCAAGTTGCGTCTCCTGTCTTTCTCCTGTGGTGGGAGGGACATCCCCTGCTGGGGCTTGTGCGAGAACGCCCTCACGGCAGGCTCTGAGGTGTCAAACCGCTCTGTTCTCAAAGATTCTCTGGTACGGTACCAGCGCTCCGCCTCGCACTCCGAGTACGGAGGCAAAGGGTCATCTTCTTCTGGACGGTTGCTCGGGGAGCGGCTGTAGTAGCTGTTGCCACCCTTGCCTCTGGAGCTGCCTTTCGACGGAGTGTCACTGTCCTCATCCGGCCTTGCGCCGCCTCTGTCGCCCCTTGCTTTAGTCTCCATCACATGGGTGAGGAAAGCGCCGTCGTAGTCGACGTAATAGGACGGTCGGGAGGCGAGGTCGCCATCCCATGTGCCCCTTCTCTTCTGAGGTAACGGCAGGGGGCTGCCACGATCCCAGCCGTCATCTTCGTCTCGATAGCGACGTCTGGGAGGAGGGCTGTAATCCCGTATATCCAGAGGCTCAGCACGACGACTACGGGAATCGTACGACCGTGCAAATTCCTCCAGCTCGTCAAGTGAGCCGGTGCGGCCCCTCCTGTTCAACGTCTTTCTCGGGATGTAGTCAGAGCGAGCGTTCCACCTGTGGGAATGGGCGGGACACAATGTGGTCACGTGGCGGTCATCAGAAAATTGCCTCAAAAGTGTTTTGCGTTTTCCAAAAAAGAACTAAAAATCAGATAAAATGTCATTCAGAATTTGCTTGGCATTCATTTTTGGCTTTTGTTGTGACATTTATGGCAAAAGATCAGGCGCCATCGGGCTTAAATTGACCTAAGACGTCATTTGTGATTGGATGAGTGAGTCCAGGGGTGGTTGGAGGCGTGTGTTTGTGTTTTTTATTTATTTTATTATTATTATTTTTTGTTTTTGCAAAACTATGCCAAACGATTCACACACACATTCAACACACAGCACAAGATCTTTGAGTACCTCACAAGACATCGGATGAGGAAGCATCAGATCATTCTAAATATGTTCTTTTTTTTTTACTTTTTCACAATTCATTTCAAAAGATGAAAACGCCACCGTGCCTGCCGTCACGTAAGATACAACGATCAATTCTACAAAAGTCCCCATCCTTATTTTCATACTTTCTCCATTGGCAGAACGAAAATGAAAAAAGCAACCGCACCGTCTGTCCAGCTCATCGTCAGAATAGTTGTCTCGTTCCCGTCCGTGTCTTCTGCTCTGTGTCCGTGGAGCTGCTCTCAGTGTTGACTGATCGTCATCGTCGACGTCGGCGATGGGCGGCAGCGCCTTCATCTGGACCGTGTGGTAGGTGTGTCTGAAATCTGCATTTCCTCCCTCATGCAGAGAGCTGAGTTCTGACAGGCTACTGGCTGTTTGGAAACACGTATCTCAACATTAAATGATGCAAATAATAGTATACAACTTCATGTTATGAAATGATTAGGATGGTTGGATTGGAAACCAGCGCAATCTAATTTACATAAATCAGCAGCATACGAATACAATGCCGCTATGACACAGATGAAAGACAATAGTCTAATCTGCACTGCCTTACATTGGAGTGACGCCATCCTGGCAGTGGGAACCTGAGCCAGCTCGTTTTTTATGCGGTACACAACTTTCATAGAGCCCCTGTGGTCCTGCCTGGCTTTCAGGCGATAATCACCGCGGACTGTGGACACGAACACACACATACATACAACGCCCTCCATAATTAGTGGCATCCACTGGTTAAGATGTTTGATTTAGCTTCCAATAGATTCTGTGTTTTTTCAAAATATTCGCGGCCAAAAAAAAAAAAAAAAAAAAATCCTTCTTTTCATTCAAGTGCATTTATTCAGGAGGGAAAAAAAATATTATTAGCACCACTGACGTTAATACTGTACAACCCCCTTTTGCCGGCAAAATAGCACCTAATATTCTTTTAATTTTTCAAAAGATTGGAAAATACAGAGAGAGGGCTCTTCGACATTCTTTGCACAATCTCTCTAAATCGTCCAGCAATCTGGGTCCTCTCCAGCGCATTCTCCCCTTTATTTCCCATCACAAATTTTCAATGGGGTTGAGGTCTGAGATGGCCACAGGAGGAGCATGATTCTGTCTACAATTTTCAGTATGAAATTATACTTTTGCAATTAAAAAAAAATTTTTTTAAGGCTTTCAACACCTCTTGACCATGGATTCCAGTAACTATGGAGGACACTGTACACACATAGACATGCAACGATTGAGCATGCATACACACACAGGTCACAACATTAGGTACACCTGCACATTCAGTTCCTCTCATGTTGCTCAAGATTGTGCGGGTGTTTCCAAGTAACTAGTTAGTGAGTATATAGACTTATGGGTATTAAATTCATGCAAACATATTATATAAGTAGACCACAACAAAAAGATGCTTCAGTACTGTGCAAACCTATTAGGCCACTATTTCTAGCCTTGTGATTTTAATGACCTATTTTTTATTTTATTTGGGCATTAAAAAAAGAGTATAGTGAAAAGAATATTATTAAGACAGACGGGTTTATACAATGGCTCCAAAGTGAGGGGAGGTTGCACTAAATTTTTTGTATTATCTTATGAGGCTTTGCTGTGTTTTTAGAATGTCGTCTTTATGCAAGTTGGTAACTCATAATTGCTAAAACGACGACACCAGTGGCATAACACTTTTGCACTGTACAGCATATGGAACTGTATCAACGATGATAATGAAGGTGTTAGTTGATTGTTAGTTTTTATGACACTCACCTCCAGCCAGGTGATTTTCCACAGGTGGGATCGAGGCCATGGAGGGGATAGAGGCAATAGTGGTGAGCTTTGGCTCCATGTGTGACGAAGGGGCATGTGGTACCACAGTGGGAACACCAGGAATGAAGTAGGGATACATTTGCATCTGAGCGGGCAGACCGCTTTTCGCCTTCTTCCCGGCCTCGTATACTGCAAGAGCAACAAGTGCTTAAATCTTTGAATGGCACTGAAGTCAAAGGTCTGTTTGAGATGACATCAGAGACACAGCGACGGGGTAGGCAAACAAAACAGAATTTAGCCCAGTACTTTATTCTTATTTCATTTTGGGAGGTGTGTTTTAAGGGTTGCGTCAGGTGGGATGAGGGGGTTAACATAGGACAGGCGTGGGCAAACTACGGCCAGGGGGCCACATGCGGCCCGTAAAACATTTTAATGCAACGATAAAAATAAATGTCGTACAACTTTTCATTTTTAAATTGTGGAAATTTGGGTGACTTGGAAAAGCGCAATATAAACTAAAGGCATTTTTTTTTTAAATCAGCCTTAGGTGAGCAGGAACCATTTTATTTTATTTTTTTTTTACTTTTTTCGTCTTGCGTAATTGGGTTTTCATCATTCAGAAAACGTTGCATATTTCAGTTGCGTTAGTTATGTTATGTTGTATTTAAAATTTTCTTACATGATTGTGCACTTGTGTTATTTAAAATAAAAGATTTCTGGATTGAATGATGATCTCTGTGTTTTTGGGCCGGGAGGGCCCTCATGGGCGTTCTTACCTAGGGCCACCAAGGTGACTAAAAACGCCTTTGGACGACATATTAAGTTACGTACAGTGTCGGGGGCAGCAGCAGGTGTCAGGGCAGCAGCAACATCTCACGTAGCAGCAGCAGGAGTGTGGGCAACACTGGCACCAGCAGATGCCCATCAGCAGCAGGAACAAGATGCTGCCCGCAGCCACGCAGCCGACAAACGCCCACTCTGTAATACGGACAAACAAAAAGAATTCAAATGATTGACGTGCTGTCAGACTGTATAATGTAACACCAACCGAATTAAATTGTGCACAATTTGGGGTAATTTATCTTTAAATGAATGTGCAATATCTATCGTGTGATACCTGCACAAGTTTAGTGTGAGTGGTTCTGCCGCTAGTTTTCATGAGTGGCCAACCATTCCACGCTATTTTTGCTGCAAATTGAATCAGAGATGAATGGTGAACGTTTTTTTTCCCATTGCCACAAATTGGTCTAATTCGGTCGCTGTGAAGTGGGCCTAACTGATCAGGTTTCATGTATTGGATCATCATATCGTACTGTACTGTACTGCAACATATTATGTTGACTCGTGCTGTTCAACAACCTAAAATTTTGTATTGCCGGTACGTAGTTTTAATAGAACGAGGTTTTCAAAAAAAAAACTCAAAGTGTCCATCACCGGTAATGAGGTCTTCTAATGAGAAGCCAACGGCTTTTTGTTTCTCCTCATGGGTTGAGCAGAGAGGCGTGGTGTGAGCAGTTATTCACACAGGAGGGAGGGAGGAAGACAAGCGAGAGCAACTGCACTCACACCACAATAGTTACACTTATGTCTTTTTGAATAATGTGCATTCTCCTATAATAAATAAATGTAAAAAAAAAAAAAAACTTGGTCGCAGCAGATACTAGTTAGCTTCAATGACAACATAAATAGCCTGTGAGTCTATTCTAAAAATAGACATCAGTTATTAATTAAAACAGAAGAGTGGTAATATTTATTTATTTGTTTGTTTATATTATTTATTCACATTTGATTAATTTACACTATATAATGTACCTGATATTCTGTATTATATAAATAAAATAGATTGTGCTTAATGAGAAAATCCTTCTGTTTAATTTACCGAAGTATTTAAAATGACATTTTAGAGCCGTTTTATAAAGTGATATCACAATAAATATCTATTTTTGAATACCATCAGAATCTAATATTGGCCCGTGCCTAGTGCCGTACTGCACAACGGTATATTCATGCATTATATTTTATCACACTTATACCATATCGGTTTGTACAGTATTGCACCGTGCTGCACTGTCTTGATGGTATTGCATCGAGTCATATCAAATTGTCACATTATATTATTAGTAGTATTATTAGTACTTATTGTATCATACTCTGCTGTATTGTATCACATCAGCTGAGATAGGCTCCAGCACACCTGCGAGCCGTGTGAGGAAAAGCGGAACAGATAATGGATGGATGGATGGCTTGTAGCGCAGTCAAACTGTCTGCCTGTGTGGAGTTTTCTTCCTTTTGGTATTCTGTTAGAGTCTGCGCTGATCGAATTTGTGCCTTTGTGCGCACTTTTGAGATGAAAATAGTCTTTTCCCAGCCAAACCTCGCGGAATCCCTCATTTGCATCAAAATTAGGGCAGTTGTAGGCATGCTTGAAATTGCGGAAACAGAAATTGGTCTGCGCACGACATTGGCAGCTAAACTGCAACAATGACGGCCCTGTATGTGACTTTGGCAATTAGAGACTTCACGTGCGTTTGCGTGTGTGTCGTTACATACTGTACCATATTGTGTCTTATTGTACTGTTTTTGTTGTATTGTGCAACATTGTTCGATTCCACACTGTATTCTGATAAGATTGTATCATGTTGTATCAGACGAGGCTGTATTAAGTCACATCGTGTTATATTACTTCGAGAGCTGTCCCAGGCCAACCAT
The DNA here is from genome assembly GCF_059441095.1 of Idiotropiscis lumnitzeri. Lineage (NCBI taxonomy): Eukaryota > Metazoa > Chordata > Actinopteri > Syngnathiformes > Syngnathidae > Idiotropiscis > Idiotropiscis lumnitzeri. Next base: position 9,471,887 of record NC_142404.1, on the reverse strand, counting down.
GTGAATAGAAATTGGGGCTGCTCACATGAAATTCAACTGACAAGAACGGGGGCACAAGGATTGGCTTACTTTTCTAAAATTTGGAAACCGTAATAAAGTGACAAAAGAGTCCGGATATATAAAGATCTTGTCAAATGAAACAGTAACAGCTTAACACGTTTGCAAGTTTGCTTTTTTTTCTGGTCCTGGTAGAGTGACCAAAAACGGAGCCTCACACACGTGCATCTGGCTCTGCTCTCCTGCACCCCGAACCAAGTGCGTGGCGTCTTTGTCCCCATAAACACACACTATCACGCTACATTATGTCTTTGAATGCTGTACAGCATCTTATCCTGTTATCATATTGTATGGCGTCCTGTCATAATCTCATTATACATAGAATATTTATCCTCCGCTAGTAGTGCTTCATCATATTTAGATCAGGGGGTTTGTGAACCCCTTTAAGACTCTTTTGTGATTAATCCATATATCCATTATCTGTTCCGCTTCTCCTCACAAGGGTCACGGGGGTGCTGGAGCCCCGCCAGCCACCTTCGGGCAGTAGGCGGGGAGCACATGGAAATTCCACACAGGAAGGCCGGAGCCGGAATCGAACCCGCGACCTCTGCACTGACAGGCCATCGTGCTAACCAGTCATTTATCGTGCCGCCCTCTTTCGTTAATAAAACAATACAAAATAAAATTGACAATCTCATTTCAGATTGAAACAAAGTTTTGTCAAGCATCCTGCACATACATGCATATTTATAAATGGACACAAAGACAACTGTAGGATGACATACAAATTCGTGATCTGATATTTTTCAGATCTAGTCCATGCAAGAGATTTCAAACCAAGAGATGAAACGTGAAGTCTTTCACATGGAAGTTTCAGGTTGAAAAAAGTTGGGTTTGACAGGGAAAAAAACTGACAAATCACCGCTTTAACAAAACTTTCCAGACAAATTGCAGGAACTCCTATTTAAGAGCACGCTGCTTGAAAAATTAAAGGAACTGAATCAAACACCCTGTCTAACACATTCTGATCAAAATATTGGTTGAACCAGTGAGAGGAAAAACACAAAAAGGATGTAATGCAGTAAGCGGCAAAGCATAGAGCTGAAGAAAAGTGTTGAAAATGTACCTGGCATAATCTCCACATCAAACTCAGGTAGGATATCAGCCTGCTCAGATGTCCTGCCTGTAGAGAGACGCAGATAAGCGGGGAAGGTCCGCAGAGGGAGCAGGAAGTAAGAGAGGAAGTCAGGTAAAATCAGGCCAAATTGGTAGCTATTATATATATGGTCAGCGGTTGCGCATCATTAAGTAGACTAATTAAAAAAAATTACCAACAACATCACTGAAAAGCGCTGTTTAATATGTCAGTTGTGTATACGCAAAAATAAAACAAGACATGCCATCCATGTCAAGTGCGCAAAATGTTAAAGCTAAAAGTGGGGTTAAAAAAGAAAATGATAAACATTGAAGCAAAACTGAATTCATGTAACTGGCGACCAATTCATGATGTCCTCCCGCCCATAGTTGAGAAAGGTGGGACAGAAAATGAATAGATTGTGACATATTGCTACTTTGTTCTAAAAAAAATGAATGTTAGCAAAGTATTGAGTATTATTGCTGCGTTATAATCAGAGTAGGTAATCTAACTCAAGCCATATTGGTCGAAACAAAGAACTACTAATCACATTAACTAAGCATGGTTAACACTATTTTCTAACACTATGTTAGCATGATCCCACCATAAAAATAAAAAATACCTAGACGACGCCTTTGCACGGGATCGTTCGTCAACGTTGCCGCCATATTTAATGTTGATGAGGTCCCGTAAGGGCATAATATTGAAATTGCCCAACACACAAAAAAGTCTTTCCGAACATTTAGTCCTAGTCTCTACAAATTAAGTGCTCACATTTTTGTGAATTGTTTAGCTGAACATTTGTCATAGTATATAAGTTTCCTAATTAAAAAGAGCTGAGAAAGCAGTGGGAAAGAGAAGGGTTTTCTGATTTTCTGTTTCCAGTGATTCTCATTAATAATAATTAAACCAGGGATGAGTAATTGACATGCTGGAGGGGGCCACGATTTTTCATCAGCACAACTTAGGGGACACACACTTCCTTACTAGATGCATGACAGAATTGCTATTTTGGATAAGGACAAAATCCATGCATACTGAATAATTTTTGATTATGCATTTCATCTGAGGAATACCAGGCTTTTTGGTTTCTGAGTGAAAAGACAAAAGGGGGGGGCTGTGAACTGTAAACTGGGTCATAGTTTACAGCCAATTTCTGTTGGCATTAACCTAACAACAGTGCGACATATATGCACAACAATATCACTTTTGTACTGATATGCAGATTTAAAAGGAAAAACTAGGGTGCAAAGAGGTTAGCTACCAACTATGGAGCAACAAGAAAAGAGCAGTGTGTTCACTCTCTGATAAAACGGTACTCTGGTTGTGCAAATACCACAAGACCTCTAACACACAAATAGAGAGAGATTGGAGGAGTTATGCAGCGAGTCACTAAAAGAGAAAGCGGGGCTAAGAAAGGAGGAGGAGGAGGAGGATGTGAGCAGAGTTGGCAAGGCAGAAAGGATGAATGTAGCTGGAACCAGTGAAATCAGTGAGGCATGCATGACTACATATTGTCACATTCTTAAAATATTTTTTAAGAGAAGGGGAAAAAAAAAAACAATTACTGAGTTTATGATTTTTCCACAACAATATACGACGTATGGATGAAAATCGGATATGTATCCGATGCGACTACAGTCTGGATGCTCGGGTCGTGTTCATTTGACCAACTTCATCAAAAAGTCACATTGATCAACAAAACAAACAATCCCTAAACTAGGCGTGGGCAAACTACGGCCTGGGGGCCACATGCGGCCCGTTAAACGTTTTAATCCGGCCCGCCGAACTTGAAAAAAATTAAATGAATAAACCTTGTTAATATTTTATTTTCAAAATACTGTGGTTTTTCAAATACATATATATTGTTATAATGCTTTTGTTCACTTTCATTTCAAATGAAATGTATTTTTTTTCTTCGATGAGGTGAGGTTACCAAAACACTCCATCCATCTGCTCCTAAGTCTGGCCCTCCTGCCAAATTTTAGAAGCCATTGTGGCCAATGTTTGCCCACCCCTGCCCAATGCCTAAAAACGTTAACAGAACAAAATAATCTGAAACAGGAATCATACACTGCAGTTCGAATGCAGCAAAAAAATATTGTAAAAAAAATTACATTAAAGGGATAGCGTGTGTAGCAGCAGTGCCCACTTTTTTCCAGAATGCGAGCAAATAACCAAGTCCAAGTGATCTACCTACTTTATTTATATTATTTGAAAACAGAATTTGAATTCTTTATATGTACAGTATATAACTTGCATAACTGCATGAAACCATATTGCACAATACAACTAGTGCATGTTTTCTGTCTTTAGTTTACTAACGATTTGTGCTGAATGGAATAAATCAAGAATAGAGTCCGGACAGAAGCGACACACCTTCAAATGAAAATTAGGCAAGTTGGAACGAGTACTTGGACTTAATTTTTGCCTGTGCTGCTGCTACCGGTTGTGGACGACTGCTCCTCCATCCCACAGGACATTCTCCAGCAACGAGAATGACTGGCAGCGCTGTATGTCAATACGATCGACCGACACACCCTTTGAGGGCTACTGGTCAATCGCAAACGACGCAATGGGCACCCTTGGTGTGTGCATTCACCCCTTGCATTTTGAAGCATGCACACTACGGAGCGTCAGAAAGACCACACGGCGCAAGCCTACCACCAACTTCTTCAGCAGAAGTGCAAGAAAGATGTTATCACAAATGACATCTGGTACTCCCTCAAGTAACTTAGTTACACATGCTGTAATAGTCATTAATCCAACAAATTTGTGATCAGGTGATTGTCTCCGTAGTACAAAGATGGCGGTGGCGAGACATCTCACCATCCTGTAGGGTGTTATAATTAACGATTCATAGACCAATTATTGTATGAAAAAAAATGTACGTTGATGTGATTTTTTTTGCACATTATTGAAATGAATAGTGGATTTTTAAAATGAATAAACAGTGAAAATTTTAAACATTCTACACATTGTCCCTTTCAGGCTAATGTGTTAAAAAAGTGACAATAAACTATGTGTCGAAAAGTATTGAGATGAACCTCTTGCTCAGTTTATCAGTGAGGCCACGAAAGGATTCAAAATGATAGGAAAGCGGTGTCCTGGCTATTCAGTGCAATATTGTAAAAAAATGCACACCAGATAAACATCCATCCACTGCAGATGTTCTTACAATGAGGTTCCTGCACTTTTGCTTGGGGATAGGCAAAATAAATTGCAATAATTGGCTGTACCTTAGCGTCGCTTTAGGCCAAATTCAAAGCGCTAATACGACATAATACCATAACTTCATTTTTGCATCCATGCATGTAGAAAGGTTCTTTTAGAACACAAGGTGTATTTTTTATTTTTTTTTAGATTACACTGCAGTCCTGGATTCTTACATAATAAATGCATCTTTTCCTGGCCATTTATAATGTAACATAATGTCAATAAATTGGTATTTTTGAAATTCTAACTCCCTCCCACAGTTAAAAGTTTCACTTTAATATCCAATATTAAGAACTTATTTTGGAAAAAATACAAATTTAGTTTTGGTGTGAATATGACTACTTATGTCAAAAAGTGTGTTTTGTTCTTATAGAGATTACACCTTTTTGGGGGACAAAATACAACTTTATTCTTAGAACAGAACAACTCACCCCTCTAAAAAAAAGTATTAATTTATTACCATCACATATCGTTGAACAACTTTTTAATTTCTCTGGCATTTTCCGGTAGTTTTGTTTATTTAGCAATAGGATGTTAAGGGTGCCCATGGAAAAAACATGCCCCCTGTTAGGGGTGCTGGGATACAATTAGAGGTTTGAGAGCTCCTGTTATGGATTGAGTAAGACGTTACGGTCAGTAAATGATGAGGAGGGATAGTCAAAAGGCTCAGTCATGGATGATCAGGAGCATGCAAAGAGTCATTTTTTTTTTTTTTTTTTATGTTCTGCTTGAAATATGTGCTACATTACAGTTGAGAAGATAGAGGGGCACATCTGCTACCGATAACGGAAATAATAAACATTGTTTAATAACTGTCAATAAAAATGGAGAATTATTATCTCAGTAAAAGTATTTTTTTCTTCAGTTTTTTCCTCATTTGTTTCAAGTGTTGGTGTACCGAATGAAGTGTCCAGCTAATGAAGCATTTTTCATACCTAGCACCAGTAACTCCAACTGGGCCTCATCCGTGCCTTCCAGGTCATCAGCGACGACGACTTTGCAGAAATAAACTCCGCTGTCGCCCCACTGTACCTGCCCGATGCGCAGGTCTGCTTCTGTACGAAAATAAGAAACCAGGTTTTATGAACTGAATAAATGTGTATGAGGTTCTAATCATAATTGACGCGTAATTGCTGAAGTCATTTTTTAAGAAAAGAATAGCTTTGGCGAGATCAATTGGACTCTTGCTTGTGGAATTCTTTTATTTTTTTCTTTCATCATTCAAAAACAAATTAGCCTTCTGTTCTCACATTCTTCTCTCTCCAAAAAGGTCCAAGAAAATCAAACCTTGCAGTTTAATCCTTTGATTCTCACGGTACTGCGTGTTGGATAATAAAATGACATCATGCAAGACGAAGGTGTGACATTTTGTGATACTTAAAAGCCGTATTTTTCCCAATCATTTATAATTTGAAAAAAATCTCCAACGCGTATAACCTTGGGATTGTTCAATTTTAACCGTTTCGCTGTCACCTGCATCTTGTTCCAAAGATTAACGTTAGTGCTTCATGCATCACTCCTGTTGAAAGTGGCACACGAGTGTATTATGAGAAGACGTGTGCCTTTTCCTGATAAGGTTTTATGTTCAAAAGGGGTCCACGGTTGAATAGAAGTCATAAAGGAGGGTTGTATCCTCAGGTGGTATAGGCCTATTGTGAGGTCAATACAAAAGGGGATTTAATTTCATTTACAGTTCCCGGTGTACCCCGCCGACTGCCTGAAGTTAGCTGGGATTGGCTCCAGCACGCCCGTGACCCTCCTGAGGAGAAGCGGCTCAAATAATGGATGGATGGCTGGATGGATGGATGTCTTTTACATTTTTATGTTTCTAAAAATAATTACGAATTCAGCATAATTACATGAATGAGTGAGAATGACTGTGTGTCCATATCCCCATATTGCCACTGTCGGACAGAAACCTCCCACGTCCAGGTTTGGTCAATTTCATACTTGTTCCTAATCAGTATTATTGCCCGGTCCAAACATGGGTCTGTTATTACAAAATATTGACAAATCTAAGGTGTTGAGAATTGTTAGCATTCTTGTAATGCAATGGCCAAACAATCATGCCGTTTTGGGGTTTCCTGGAAAGTAATGCTTTTGGAGATGCGAGGATTTTGCCGAACACTCACGATATTCCCTGCGATTGGTTAGCGAGCTGTTAAGGGTCTCATGAGAAAAAGGTCAGAAATGATATTACCATTTATGATGGCCATGTCCCTGTTCATGTAGTGCTCCGCTAGCGTCATGGTGGAGCCTTGCTTCGAAGCCACCACCCGAACCGTGCGGCCGCTGTCGGCGCAGTCCAAGTGGGACTTTTTGGCCGTCTCCGAGGCCCGCGCACCAAGCAGGCGGTGAGGAAGGTTGAAGGAGTCGGTGGTACGGTCGACGCAGTAGGACTTATACCACCATTGCACCACCGGCGCCTGGGTGGAGGACGTCCGGTAGTGACACGGTAGGACCACCGACTGGAAGAGCATGGCGTACTGCTGCTTCTCCGGCACCGTGACATGCATGCCATCGCATTGGTACACTGACAAAACACAGAAAAATTTGGCTGTTATGAGGAAAAAAAATCAAGAATACGTACCTGAGAACACTTGAAAGCAAATTTACTTGCATTGTTATTTTATGACATTATTTTGCAGCGGTCAGACAATTCAAAATTGAGACACGTAGTATGACAAAGGTCTCAACAGGCTTTCAAACACTGATTTTTGAACATTCCTACGTATGTGTAAATGGCTGCCAGCGATACACTAACGCAGGAAGACGCAGACAATTGCTGTCTCAAGTGGGCATGCATTAAGTCGGTTCAACAGACATAGTAGGACTCTTTCTTCTTGCTATTTTTTTAAGCTTTTGTAAGTGCACAACACAAGCAGTCAGCTTCCAAATAAAAGTAAAAAAAAAAAGGAGCAGACACACAGTACAGTAAACTTAAAGTGGGCGTGCCAATAAATTACTTAAAGCCTCTTTTTCGAAAAAAAAAAAAAATGTTGACTATTTGCCAAAATGCTCTGTAATCTCAGGTTTACTCTTGCAAATAAATAAAAGGCAGCTGAATGATATCTCATATGTTGAAAAACTCTCAAGTCAAGTTTTTTGTATTTCAAGCCACCGCTGTATATACTTTGTAACATTTTTTTTTTTGGTGGTGTGCACTGAGATTTTTCGGATGCGGAAGACTCTTGCTTAGTAAATGTTGGGAAACACCGAATGAACCAACCGAACGAACCACTTTTCACCTGAACAAGCAACCTTGGTAGATAACTTATCCAGTATAAAAACAAAAGGCAGACGTTCCCTGTATGTGTGTTGGGGGGGCTGCCAGGGTCAGGAGGGTTAAATTCCAATGTGTGTGCGGGGAGTGGGTGCATTGCAGAGGCAGAGGCAGGCGCTAGTCATCACAGAGGGAGGGGGTGGATGGAGCGGACAGACACTTGTGGCTGCGTTCTACCGTGTTAAGTTAACTTGAGGAGGGGCAGGAAATTGCTGTAAACAACTCTTAAAGACGGGAAATGGCAAAAAAAAAAAAGGGAGCAACCGCCTACAAAAGACATACCTGATAACAAAGTCAGTTTCAAATCTTAACGTGCTGCTTAATCATAAATGCCTCTCCACATTATGTATGATGATGAGTATGAAGTTTCAGAGCGTTAGAGGTGACGAAGCTCTGAAATTCCTCCCACAAGTCTTCGCTTTGTTTCCCATTGTTTGTAAGCTGCACCCCCCCTTCTCCTGTCCCACTTGAGGACCAGAAAGGGGCAGAGTTTACTCCCTCTCAACCAATGAAAAGATCACGCCTGGCCCAGCTGCGCATGAACAGACCAAGTGACTGCTAAGGATTAATAGTGAACCGTTACATCCCACGAATACAGGCAGCCAGTGGGAGCGCAGAGCCACTTGACCATGTCCTTTCAGAGCGTTAAATATTGATTACAGCAAAAGTGTTACACAGCTGCTTTGTTGATAGGTGCAATAGAGGCAAGTAGTTGCTGTTGTGCTTATATCAAGGTTTCCAAAACATGAGGTCAGAGCATTTTCTTTAAACAATGTGATTTTATTCATTGTGAATCTGGCATATAATTTCTTGCCAAATTACTTTTTGAGTCATGTTATCTGTGTTCTGTGTGGATGTTATGGCAATAATGGGAAAGCCTGTTTTAAACATGTATACCAGTGACATAGGACTGTTTCCTGTCAGTCTTTTCCTTTCCACATTTCCTGCTTTTACCCAGTTGGACATTCCTTCATATTGAATCATTAGTCCAACAAAAACTACACAACGGTCAGACTCACTTTGCAGCACCATGTTTGATATAAAAAAAAACACAGTTCTGAAAATACAAAACGTTAACATTTGTTATAAATGTTTTCAAGGTATATAAAAAATACTTATCGCATCTAATCGTGATTTATTATGGGGCGGGGCATATCAAATTTGTTTCAAATTATCTTTGTTGGATAATAAATATTTTGTCAAAATTAACAAAAATCACATCATTCGGAGATATTCGGTTTTTTAGTGGACAGCACTTAAAATAATCAGTCATCACTTTTATAGCTATTTAATACAATTAAGCAATATAGAAGGGACTATGATTAGGTTGTTGTTGTGTGTATTATTTATACTTTTCAGCAATTATTTGGGATTGATTATTACAGGAGTTTATGATACAGTTAGTTGCCTTTATAACTATTTACACATGCATAAAACTAGTTGAAACTGGAAAAAACAATGTTAATGCAAAAATGATCAAAGGATATGACGCAAAGCTCTTTGATGCGAAGCATCTTCTGCGAGTGAAGCGGTTCAAAGAGGCTTCAACCTGTTGCGGTGATGTTGCAAAGAAGTTCGAGTTCAACTAAATATACGTCAAGCAAAACAATTGCACTTACCCAAAGCTCCGACTAAAACGGCTAAGCGATATATATTCATCATTTAGTCCGTTTGTCGGTCAGGAGCTGACGTTTATTTGCATGTCGATCCTCTCGTTAGTCGACCCGCTGCCGCTGAGCGAAGGAGGGGCTCCGACCACAATGAACTAACGGGACGGACTGTACCACTTCATTTCGAGTGGGAGGGGGTTGAAACGCGTTTCTGTATTGCTCGTCACCCTCCCTCTACATTCTACAATATGCCACAAGACAATAAATTTTTTTTAAGTTTGAACCTTTCACATACGTTTCAATATTGTTACATTGCGTTTGTGTGTGTGCCCAGGAGCACCGAAAAGGAGGGAATAAGGAGATGGATTCTAGGGGCCCATGGACGACATGGGCCCAGAAGGACCGCTAATAAAATTATAATCCTGATAAAATAATATGACACTCAGTAATAAACGTACAATTAACCATACATGCCATTTACAATGTATTGCTGGCAACAATAAGTGTATTTGTTTCGAAAATGTTCTCAACTCCTCCCACTCTCATTTTAACCTCAAATGGTTCAGTCCACCTGCTCCGGCCTGTAGAGACCCACTTCTTTTCACGTGATCAGACAGTGAGTGGAGGCGGAGACTGAAAGATGCTGAGATGTCCTCGGCGGTGGAGGCTGTGGAGGGAGGGGGGGGCAGTAATATTTATTGTGATGGGGCCCAAAATCCCTGGCCGCACCCCTGTGTGTCATTTGAATGACAGATTGAATAATAAGTTCCATGTTAACACTACTACTAATAATAATAGTATAGTGTCGTCCCCGCCGCCCCCCCCCCCCCCCCGTAATAGTGATGTAACCAGAATTGCATTACACAAACGCCCTCGAATCATGTTAAAAGAATGTGTTATAGTCAACTGAAACCAAGGTTGAACTTTTGGGCCCTAATTCCAAAAGATGTGTTAGTTGTTCAAATAACATCATACCTACAGGGAGGGCTTGACTGGCGCGACATGGTGCAATTCATGCATTTTAAAATGTTTTTCCTCCACTTTTCTCTGAAAGCTTGGCCACAAATTAGAGAGGTAGCATGGTGCTGGACTGATTATCACGTCCGCCTCACAGCACAGAGGTTGTGGGTTTGATTCTGACTTTGGCATTCCTGTTTAGAGTTTGCATGTTCTCTGCTTACCAAGTCATGTAAAGAAAAAAAAAACAACTCGTTGAATTATTGGAAAATACACTTTTTATTGAATATGGAAGAATTACAGAGAAAAAATGTGGCAAAGGAAAACAAAATCATATAGATGTGTAAGTGACAACCTGCAGGTTGCACCCCTTGATTAATTTAATACTAAATCTTAATCTAAAATTTTTGGAAAATAAAATTGGGGGGTAAATTATAAACATGATTCCTCTACTACAGTGGACCCCCGCATGATTCACCCGTGTGTAAAACACCATTGATAGACATTTTTATTCAATATTTGTTCATTAAAAAAAATCATAGACAGACTCCCCATCTCCTGCGAATAGCGAAAATCTGGTGGCCATTGGTGGTTCCGCTGTATACTTTCAAGTTGTAAAATATACTACAACGCGAGTAGGCCTAATCATTTTTTGCGGATTTCAAATTACATGCAAGGCAATCATTACCCGAACAACATTTGGAGTGGGGTGTTTTTTGTAAAAAATAATATAATAATAAAAAATACATAAAATTAGTTCTTGTAGTCTATGTTGGTTTGCTGTTCAGCAGTTTTGTGCCTTCCTTGAATGTTATTTTTCTTTATTCGAGAGAGCCCTTTGTACTGAAAAAAAAAAAAAATCACACTATGTAATTATTTTTTGTTTGCTTCAAACATGTTGTTGAATAGTGGATCTTTTTAACAGTACTGTACATGTATTTAGAAATGTATTATGAAAAATTAACTATATTAACCGCACATATTTTGGACATATGCATATGTATTTTTTTAATTGCATTACATTTGAATGGCAATTTTGTCATACATCTGTTTAGGAAGCACGTGGTCCTATGAGGGCCCTCCCCTAGTAGTACTGATGAAAAATTGTGGCCCCTTCCAGGATTGCAGTTGCCCCTCCCTAACAAATATGTTAAAAACAGGTATATTGAAAACAAACATTTACATAAAAAAACTCATTTAGCCAGTAATTTTTCAAATCAGAAGTTAGCGATCATAGGCATCATTAAAGCGATCACGATTTCCACCATAGTAGTCTCGCTGATCGTCCAGCCTGTCACGACTTCCTCTGTAGTCGTTCCGTTCATCGAGGTGATCTCTACTGCCACCATAACGATTACGCTGATCATCGAGCCTATCGTGGCTGTAGCGACTGTGCTGGACATCAAGCCTGTCGCGACTTCCTCTGTAGTCGTTCCGTTCCTCGAGCCTATCGCGACTTCCTCGGTAGTCGTTCCGTTCCTCGAGCCTATCGCGACTTCCTCTGTAATCGTTCCGTTCCTCGAGCCTATCGCGACTTCCTCTGTAGTTGTTCTGTTCTTCTAAGCGATCCCGACTTCCGCCAAAACGATTACCGTGATCGTCAAACCTGTCTCGACTGTCGCGCCGATCATCCAGCCTGTCGCGACTTCCTCTGTATTCATTCCTATCAAGGTGGTCTCTTTCCTGGTCTCGCTCATTAATATAGCCACCACTATTTGAACCAAGATGATTATCCTTTTCCGGTGTGGGTCCAACAGTTCCCATGTTGTGACTGTTTTGAGGAGCAGCGTCTTTGTATTCCCTCTGTTTTGTTTCAGCATTAGACTCTTCATCCCGATATGGAGTTCGGACTGCAGGGGCATCTGAAAATTCCATTTCTTTGGAGAGACTGAGGCATTAAGAACAGAAACAGCAAAGGGTTAAGAGTCGACTCGTGGTTCCACCCTTGATTTAAACTATCAGTTTCATATGAGACATATTCAGGAGTAAACAGGACATACTTGTCAACGTTCTTGTTCTTTTGAGACCTTTTCTTGTAGCAACAGAAGCTGAGAATGCCAAGAAGAATAAATCCAGCAACAACACCACCAATTATACCCGCAGTGGACCCAAAGTTCATGCTACCTAGAATGTGGAAGAAGGAAGAAGATGTTTTCAAGGCCAAGTCACTGACTGTGTCTCTATAGGTGCCTTGATACAAGCTGCTGCCCAGTCCAGGGTGAAGTTTGCCTTTGTCAAAAATCAGCTACAGACTTGGGCTCACTCATGATCATAAACAGGAGAAGTGGTTATAGAAAATGGATTGATGTTTTTTTTCAAGGTCAATACGAACAGCTCAGTACTGGAAATACGATTCATCTCGGCCCAAAATTTGGCGGACCAAAGATTTCAGACAAGTGTCACAGGTCTATCGCCTTGGATTGTTCCATGCATGTTCTTGGTTTATACCAGCGGTTTATTGGAACCAGTACTTGTTAAAAGTAAGCGGAAAATCATCATTCCGGAGGTCTATCATATATTGGTAAGCAAGATGTTGACACTCACCAGGCATCACTGCTAAGGTGAAGTTGCAGCTGTTGGAACCAACTCTATTTGTTGATGTGCAGATAAAGAATCCGGACGTCTCTCTTGAAATATTAAACAGGGAAAGTGCTCCATCCTCTAAGGTAAAGGAAAAGCATGTGTTCAATTTTTTGATCAATCACAGAGTAAAGTAATTGAACATCCTATGCTGAACGCAATTTGTTCAATGTTGACTGAAGATTTAGTGATTTAAAAAAAAATTGATTGGAAATTATGTGAAGATAATTCCATCATACAGTATAAATGTTATTAAGTGTACAGATTTTGTTATCTGTAACATCTTCTATGGTTCTATGGTTAAGATCACATTTTTCCTCTTCTCCATATGGTATCCTTCCGTGGTAGCATCACAAATACTCCAGCACACTTGAAGCGTTACACATGGAGTTGTTCACTGTGCTGAAGTCTAACAACATACGATTATGTCAAAAGTTTACATTACATTGGAGGTTTCACTGTAAATCAATAAAAGTGTGCTTAAAGGAAACATACTCTCAGTAGTCTTGGGCGGAAATGGTCTGGGTATGTTTTCTACATTGTAGCTCTTCCATTCATAGATTGGATTTGGGGAACCCTCTTGAGACATGCAGGTGAGAGTGACATTGTGCCAAAATTCTGCTGATCCTTGTAGCCTGCACAGAGGCTTCGAGGGAGGAACTAAAACATGAAGTCATAAATGATTAGTTGTGTTGGACAGAACGGTGACCATATAGGCATAGGAGTTGTACTTACCGAGCACCAACAGGGAAGTGGAGGCCGCAGTAGTTCCTTCGTCATCATTTGGTATCCTGACGCTGCACTGGAAGTGACGACTGTCTTGTATGGTCAGCTTTGTTAGACGCAGTGTGCTCTGTTGTTTGGCAACATCCACTTCCATGAACGCCCGACCTTCATATTTGGGTGCGATGTCAACTGCATTGTTTAAGAAATAGGTGGCCACAGGTTCCTGGACAAAACACATGAAAAAAAAAATAATTAATGAATGCTCTAATAGTTCGTACGTCTCTCTCACATAATACCGGCATGGAAAAAGGAGTGCAAAACAGACAGATTTTCTTAAAATGAACAGAGCATTTAAATATATAAAATTAATAATTGCCAATATGTAAAGCCAGCAATGGCTAGTCTGACAGTTGTAAGGTTAATAGTTGGAAACTGTGTCTGGCCTTCCTGTGTGGCAATAGCATGTCCTATCCGTGCTTGTGTGATATGGAATTCCAGTGGGTGTTGAGCAATTGGTTTGGTTGAAAACCAGTTCTCCAATACTCCCCCACTATCATTTAGGAGAAGCTCCAGCTCACCCATCTAACGATTGAGGACAATAGAAAATTGGTGGATAATGCTGTCAGTTAATATTGATTGTAGGCTAGAACAAGGAATGGGAATCGAAAAACAAAACTGATCTTTGAGAGAGGCAATTCCCAGTAATTCAAAATGTGAATCGTTTGTTTGCTTTCCTGACGATTCCACGTTTTTCGATTCTTCAAAGAAATCATTTTTTTAAAAAGAACTCTTCGGTTCTTTAAACTGGGGCTTGGCCCTTGGTGAAGCTGCTTAAAGTGTCTCGTTTTTAAATGTGATTCGGCCAGCGCAGCAGGTGGGGAAACTGGTGGGAAAAAATAAATAAATACAAGCTATTAGCACTTGGCGCATTTCATGATGAAACTGATGGAAGAGCGAGGACTTGACAATGTCCAAAATCACTGCAATATCTTGTAATGCATGTAATCATCCCAGACCTAACCTGAATTTAATTCTCATACATTAAAGAGCAAACATAAAAGCATGACACAGGTTTCATCAAACATATCAATAGCCTCTTTTACGGAGATGCGGTGAAAGAATATCCTTCATTTATCCGCCTATGCTTTTTACACAGAACCCAGCAAACGAGGGATAATGCCACAAATGGTTTCCACTTTCATCCTGCAATAATATAAATGATGTAGATGACATTGGCGCCAGTTCCGGGTATGACTCATAAAAAAAACTTTGGACAGTAACAGTTGCACTCAACAGAGCGGTACAAGTGATTGTGACGTGTTCAAATTCACACCTAGTCCCAATATTCACCTTTTGCACAAGTGTCATCCTGCCTCTGTTACAGCTTTGACACAATCTCTAAAGGTGGCGGTCTGAATTCTTGAGTACAATACTTAGATAACAGTAATGCACACAAAAAGGTGAGGGTGGAATCCTGGTAACAGACAGTATAAAAACTAAGTTATCCCCCAAAACATTGCAAATATGCCCCACATCCACTGTCACTCGTGAGAACCTCATTTGACTTCCTTTACATCTAATGGAACAAATACAAAGACATTCAATTAATGGCTCACCATTGGATCCTCGACCACATCCGGATACGCTTCCCATGTGAGAACCAGCATGGTAACGTCGGGATTTGCCGGAATAAAGGAACATGTCAGAGTAATATCTTCTCCCATTGCGACCTCATATTCTTCTTGTGGGATTGAAACCTGCAAACTCCTGCAGGCGGGAAGCACTGAAATGAAAGTGAAACGCGTACACTAAAAAAAAATATACAGATAATTGAATTTCATGACTCAATTTTATTTAATCAAGTAGTTGCATAAAATAAAATAAAATGAATCCAGATACATTTTTGAGTAGCTGTATGCAACTACTATCAGATGTTAATATGTGTACAATGGATAGCTGTAACTAGTAGTTGTACATATTAATACAACAGACCATTTTTTCAGTGTACAATTAGTCTGAAATTAAAGTACAAAACATATTACACTATTGAAATGAAAAATCATTTGCGATTATTGGTCACACATATTGTCATTGTCCATCAAAAAGGATGTATGTACTGTACTGTCTCTCCACTTTTTGTTATTATTAATAAAAAAAAAACTTTCGAGATAAATGGACAGCAACAATATAAAATTATTAAAAGGTTTTTCCTCCGGTTGAGACACATGGTGTTCTCCATACAAAAGCAAATCAACCTGCTTCCAGTTTCGAGGCAAAGCATTGGATTAATGATTAATTGACGCTCAGGATCATATAATCAAGGTGTGGTGTGGATTTTAAGAAAATAGCCCCAAAAAGACACATAAAGCATACCTGCTAGTATCAAAAGAAGATTCTGCCATTCAAGTCGCTTCTTTGCTGTCATTGTTAAAATTAAATGTAAAACATGAAAGTTATGTCCTTGGAAGGAAAGGCCGCCTAACCGTCTCGGTGATCACTCAGTCAGGTGTGGAGTGTGACTCTTTCAGGTAATAAGTGAACGGTTATAGGTCACGTGATACCAAACCACCAATAAGAGGTTTTCACCTCTAGCAGCACAAAGTAATACCGTGGAACCTCGAAAGCAGAACACAATTCTTCTCCTAACTTGTGTCATCTAAGTAATTCTATTATTTTTGTACATACTGGAACTAAGGTATAGGGCCCAACTTATAGTCAACAATTAATCTTGTCTTCTTTATGTTAAATAGTTGATTTTTTTTTCACTTGTTCAGACAATGGATGTTCTCCATTGAAGCTCCATTGTCTGAACAAATGGAAAATATAAATTATTTAAAGGACTGTTACCACCACAAAAGATTTACAATTAATGTCCTTTACTGGTGTAAAATGGTATTTAGACAGATAGATAGATAGATAGATAGATAGATAGATAGATAGATAGATAGATAGATAGATAGATAGATAGATAGATAGATGGCCTAATGAGTACATCATCAAGCACAACAGAAAATGGATGGATGACAATAATTCTGATTTGAATAAACATATGCCCTATGTTATGTAAAAAAAATAGGTTAAACTACGATTATAGTGAGATATGTTTTATTCCTGTTTGACATGCTTTGGACCAACCTTCCCCTCTTTCAACGTTTCATGAATATTTATTTTCCTCCTTTTGACCTGCAGGGTGTAGTATTGTGCCAATAAAGCGCAAACAGTTTACAACTTTATCAGGAAACCTGGCTCTATAGAGCAGATATAAAAACAGTAAACGCCATAAATGAAACCTGTTTTATTGTTAACTTCCTGGCACAGTTTCTTGCTTTTACGCTGAAGTGATAAGGCTGAAGGTTTTAAGTGAAACTCCTCTTGACAATGGGCTACACATTTGATTCCCAAGAGCATGTCTTACTTATGTAGCCAGAATAGATTTTTTGCCAATGGAAGCTCTAAAATCAAACATAATCTGGTTCATGATGCTTATGGTTTGTAACAATTTTTCTAAAGGCAGTAATGGAAATGGACTTATCAGTGGTCCACATGATGTTTATGATTAACTATTCCTCCCAGAGGAAATAATGGAAGTGGAAATGATCTGTTGCAGTGTCAAACTGCTACAATTGCAGCAACCTTTATTAATGATAATGTTTTACATGACATTTTAACACTTTTTAACATCCCTGGATGTACCCTGAACTAAAGTCTTGGAATGCAGTCAGTCTAATACGTCAGACATTTTGTCTAAATTCACATGTCTAGTTCTCCTGAAAGCGTGGGTCCAGTTCCAAATTGTTCGACATCAGATGCACATGGAAGTCACTTAGCATTTTCATAAACCATGGTGTATTGTATGGACTTTGTGCCAAGAAGTAACACTTGGGCCTGAGTGACCCCCCTCAACCCTGTGATGAATACTCGGCTCAGTACATTGTGTTTGCGCTGTGTCGCCTCCAAGTCCCCATCAAATAGTTCTCCCACACTTTACCGTCACCACTGTGCTTATATAATATGCTGTAGTATGGTGACCAAAATGAACCGCTTTGTCAGAAACTAGGGTGACAGTAAGGGTGAATTTATGCCCTTTACAGGTACAATTTATTCTAATGTACAGTAGCTCGGTCTAATTATTGCACTCTGAGGTTGTGCTTTGTAGCCGTACATGGGCCAAGGAGGAACAGATAAGAAATTGAAAAGCCGTGTTTCCGAGGATACCAATCCATTGATAAGACACAGTGCCACCAATAAATCAAATTGGTTTCTGCCTATCAGGTTTTTGGCGTCTTCAATATAAAAGAAGATGCTAGAGAAAATGGAAATTCAAGATATACAGTAAGAGGATGGGAAACCATATTTGGTGACTTATTCTCTAGACATCTACTGTCTCTAAAATTCAGACACATTCCGGTTAATTTGAGACATAACACACATCACTGTGATTTCAACGAGTCAATGGGGATGAAATGAAATAAAATACAACCAATTTCAATATTTTGCAATTTGATACAAGAGGAAAGATTAATTTTACTGCTATACTATTATAATATTTGTTGACAACATAGAAAAGGTACCATAAATTGATAGCAAATATATTGTTATTGGATCATTTGTTATCATGTCGCATAGTACCATGCTGTGTCAATAATTCTGGTATAATAAAGGGAAATTTTCAAACAAATTACAGAATTTTTATTATAATTATTTTTGGGGGGGATGTCAGGGATGTTGCTATAAAAACAAGCCTGAACAAATGAATTAACCATCCAAGATTGTCTTTGTCCTTCGCGAGGAGCAGTCCTCCGGACCTCTGAGAAGGCCTGCAGAAAAAGCTGAAGCTTCCTGCTCCTGTGTGTTTTTTATTTGCATCACAGCATAAGCAATTTGAATATGCAACTCATACAGAATGGAAAACTTGAAGGCTCAGACATTATCACACCCGTCTAACAGTTTCAGCTTACAAGACATCTTTTGGTTCACACTTCTGCTAAGTTTGAGTTGACCGGTTTACTGTTCTAAACAGTTTGAGATGTGCATCTGTTTTGTGGCTTCCTGTCAGCGCAGGCACTTCTGTTAACACTGAATCACAAAGAGGTACATGTTCACTTGTGACCTTCTGACCTGTAAGCATAGGTTTGAAACGGGAAAAACTTAAATTTCTTTAACAGGGGAAAAAGCAACATAATAATATTTAGCATTTGACATTGTGTTATTTTAGTACATTATTAAATATGCTTATCTATTTTTTTTTCAATTGAATACAATATATCTTAAATAATTATCATCTCGAACAAACATCCAGTATGTAATTGTGTAATGGATATTTTTTAAAACTGCTGTGAAGGGTTGTTGGTCACTTTAAGTGATTGTAATGGTCTTTCTGTGCGCTTCTAGTTTAAAAATCTCATAAAATACAGTTCTAGAAATTTCCCTGCAGCTGGCAAAAAAAAAAAAACATCCAGAGGGTGATTTATGATAATCTCATGTGATGGGTGGTAATCATGTGTAACTAACTATGTCAATAGATGATGAGACAATAGGCGGAACAAGGCATGACATCTAAATCACCTTTATTGTCATTGCAGAGTAAAAACACGGCACAATAAAACTTCCTTGTATATTCCCCCAAAAATGAAATGCTGCATACACACAGATCCATATAGAAACGCCAAAACAAGATCAATATTATATCAATAATACCCTAAATGCTTGTGTCAATATAAAATATAAATATAAAGGTGTAGCTATCAATAGCTAGCACTTATAAAGTACTTTAAACATATGTACAGGATATCTGAGGTGGCATAAACACAGTTAAAAGTGCATAGGGCTAAGATAACCCCCCCCCAAAAAAATTGCACATTTACATTTTTTTAATGTTCAAATGTATAGTTAAAATGTGTATTTAAAATATGTAGGTTTGTTACGTCATTCCCATGTTTTAATATGATCACTTACAATTTAATTAGGCATTGAATGGAGATCAGTAAAGGGTTGAATCCTCCTTTCACCTGAAGTCTGCTGGAGTGGGACCCTGAACAGGATAAATAGTATACTGGATGAAAAAAAGTGTTAATAGAAAGAGAAGCTAAAATTGAACTTTTTCTTTTTAATTAACAATTATTAGCAGGAGCGTCAAACAAATTTTTGTTGTTACATTTTCCCTAAGAAAAGTATGCAACACATGTATGGATAATTAATTTGGAAATTAGAAGTCCAGCATAATATTTTTTTGGATAGTTCAATAAGGATGTTTGGGAACAAATGACAGTGTGAAATTTTGGTAGATTTTAGGACGCATCACAGAAGACGGCATTTTTGATTAGCTTTCGCGGGACACATAAAATGACTTGGTGGATCAGATTGGGGCCCCCAGGCCTTGGGTTTTGACACCTGTGTTTTATTAGAAAAGTATAACAATAGTACCCTAACCTTAAAAAATTATCCTAAGATGTAATTTCAATGTAGTCCCTGAGTAGTGAAAGCGGCTTTTATACATGACTTTTCTTTTTACTCAAATTACCGAATAAGAAAAATACAGGGTGAAAAATAGATCCTATCCTGTCAACTAATTGAACCGACTTGTTCTTTACTTGTACAAGACATAGAAAAGGAAAATATCTAACTATTTATGTATGTAAATCAGTCGCTCCTGTATTTACTTTGTACGGATAACGCGTGCTTGTACGCGTGCGCGCGCCCACCAGGCAGGGCTGGGAATTTCGGGTTAAATATTCAAAATGGCGGACGGAGGAGCAGCGAGTCAAGATGAGAGTTCAGGAGCAGGTAATGATTACCGCATTTTACATATTCATACTCATATTCAAACAGCCGCTACAATTTACGAGAAACTAATATACACGCGGAGGGCGAACGTCGACTTCACGGCACGGGGCGATAAAGACCTCTCTGATCCATCTCTCGAAATGCTAGCCAGCTGTAATTTGACATAGCAGGAAACGAGCTATTGGCCGTTCGACGACAAATTACACGGAGAAACATGCCTCCCCTTTTGTGTGATTAGGCGCCTGTACAGCCGCTACATATTCATACCTCTGTCGACAAACACAATTTAGCATATTTTATTAATAAACACTAAGCCGCGTCCACGTGTGACACATTTCTGTATTGCAATAATATCCGCGTTTAGGTTGCAATGGCGAGCAAGCGAGCTAGCGTTAGCCTGGAATGCTAAGCGCTAGGCTTTGTGTTGATGGCAAACGGTGTGCGGTGCTTTTTGAACCAGCTTTGCATATTCATTTTTTTAAAGAGACGAGCGCCGGGCTGCTTCTGTTGTTACAAGTTGAAATAAAACATCAGTTCAATGTTTTCGTGTCGTGCGATTCGTACCTGGTCACTTTCAGTGTTCTTTTTCCTTTTTTTCCCTTTTTTTCCTCCATCCTTTTGTGCTCGGCGCAGTATGGAGCTACAGTAGCCTGTTGTGTTATTCATGCGGGGCCTGCTTGAGCCGAGTGCGGCGTTGAGCAGATTTCATCGAGCGGTGGCAACAACAAACCGAGGAATGGGCTCCGAATTCGGTTGTGTGTCTTTTAACACACTGGTTTTTGTTAAACGGGAAGTAAACGCGGTTCCTTTGAGAGAATTGTTTTGCACTGTTTTGCACACTTTTCGGGCAGTTAACGCTTCACCTTGCTTTTGGTCCGTTTTCCAAAGGTCTAAAACAGACTTTTTGGCGGCACCTTTGTCTCTACACACAGGTATAGAGAGAGTACCTGTACCCAAACCCCCAACCCCTCCTCCTTCTCCCCTCTCCACTCTCCCCACCCTGGGGCAGTAGTGAGGCCCACTTCCCGGAAAGGCATAATAATAACAGGCAGCCAGGGCATTCTTAACTGTTCACTGGGGCTTTCATGACTGGGCAAGACGCAGCTTGATGAAACTGTGTTTTCTGTTGTTTGTTTAAAGTGGGGAACTCATCTTATTTAACTCCATAAAACTTGAAACTTAAGTATGACGTTTCTCCTCAGATAGATTAGAAAAATAGTTGTCCAGGAGGTAATGTTTTTATTTGTTTGCAGGGGTGGTCAACCTAGGGCCTGTGGGCTGTAGAAAACCAACAGAACACAAGAACAGTGTTGCCTTTCGATACAAATGGCCCAGCCTGTGGATTTTTCCTGATATGAGCCGTTGTTTTGACATAAATGTCAATCAGGTTTGACAGAAAAGAGGTTTCAAGCCATCTATTGCTTCTCCCATTTGGAGATTACGGTCCAACTAAATATTAAAATACAACTACATGTATTTCCTGAGAAAAGTCGGGTTAGCTTGATGCTAACAAACAATGCAAAGTCTGTAGACGGCGTAGAATTTGTGTCATGGTGTTAGAACCCTACGGGCAAAGAATGTTGAGCGCAAGGGTTGGAGCAAAACATGTAGACACACAATGTAACCGTACTCACAGGTATGTTTTTTTTTTTTAATCCTCGCAAATGTTGGAGGAAAACATGTAGACAGACAATGTAAACGTACTCACAGGTATGATTTTTTTTTTTTTTAATCCTCTCGGAAAATGGTTTATATCGCTTTATCTTACTGCAAACCTATTGCATGTTACCCGTATGTCTGTATTATTCTTTTCTCAAGTGCCTACGGTAGACATTTCCTGACTGAAATACATTTTGGGGAGAGGCTAGAACCAAACTAATGGCATTTCCAAATCTCTCTTGTTCTCATTCTCATTCAAATAAAAAATATTATTCTAAAACATCCATCAGTCAATTATATGAACCGCTTAGACTCGGTTCAATATGATTTTAAATCATACTTTAAAACAGTATTCTTACAAACAAATGTCTTAAATATTTTTTAATTTAGCTTTGAGTAAATATGAAGTCAATAAGCATCACTTTGCACTTATTTGAGACTAATTTATCTTTAGATAATTGCCATCTTGTACCATTTTAGTGGTACAGAAAGATTTCGAAAACGCATTTCGTTTTCTTATTGTTAATGTCAGTAATGGAGGATGGGTAAAAAAATAACACTATTTGTGGGAGGGCGTTTACTTTAGCTGTTTTTAACATGGCCTGTCATGACAAAAAAAAATCAAATGTGTGTCACTAAAGTCTGGAAGTCGTGATGATATTTGTTCCATTTGAATTAAATAGTGTTGAAAATGTCCTTTCTTGATAGTATGTATTGATACCTCCCTATCTGCCTTGCAATTAATCTAAATTTGATTACGATTATACACTACACTTATTACACTCAACAAATGTATATTAATCATTGTTAAAATAGTACTCATTTTACAATGTCTAATACTATAGTAAGTATAGTTTGAGTTAAAAATATGTGCGTTCGATTGAAATTTAGATATTAGCACAGTCCTATGGCAATTCATACTTGAATATATACATTTGTACTTTTTTATTTTAAGATAAAATGAATTATATTTGTCTTAATATTGTTTCTGTTTATCATTTTTTTGTACAAAAATGTTTCAATAATCCTGATTTCAATTGTTAGTAAAATAGATCTGATTAATATTTATTTCATAATCGAGCAAGCCTAATATATATTGCATGTTTTTTCATAAATTTTGTGTGGCGCCTAGAGGACCGATAGGGAAACGTTCCCCACCCCTTGCTGCATGCGTGTGGGCGTGCGCACGCGCGTGCAGGCAGAAAAAATATGCAGTCTTTGCAAGTCAAAGCAGGGTATTGAAAGGAGCTTGTCTCCTCCTGATTCACTGTATTTTATTTAAATTTGGATTATTACACTATTAACTTATTAAAAAAATTAGTAAATAATTGACATACTTATGTCATGGTAGGGAATTATTTTAGAGTTCTGATTTTTCAAAATTTCAATATCAATACAACCAATGGAAGTTTACGTTCAATGATGCTGCTCCACTTTGGTTAACTTTCGTAGCTAAATTTACCATTGTGATTATTAATAACAATCCCGTTTAAACCCTTCATTAACTTCCAATGGATATCATTCTCTAGTCACATTATTCTTATTACGTTCTTGGTCTATTGACTGCATTCTTAAAAAAACCAAAAAGTGTCGCAACAAGCCAAACATACAGTTAATCCTTTGATGTTGGCTGAAGCAGGTCTCGTGATATGCATTTCAACCATGATTTGATGACATCACGTATTGTGATGGTTTCTCTAATGGCATATGCCTCCTGTCAAGTGTGGTAGAATTTAAAGACATTGGACCTTTGAGGTACCCCTGCTCCTGATTCTGACTAATTTTATTGCATGAAATCATATGCACCCTAAAAAAGTACAAGCGACTTATTAAACTCCTGAATATTTGCATCAGATAAGAAATCAATTTGCATCCTCCCACCCCCCCCAATTTAATCAGAAATACAGTTCACCCTGATTCCAGCCTTGTAGTTGCGTCATGAATATTCATTGATGTAAACAAGGGTGTTATGAATAATGCATCAGCACTGGTAATAAATTCAGAACATGGCTTCCCAAAGGTACAGAGAAAGCTCCAGTCGTGCAAGCTTCTCCGCCACAGCGGGCGAAAATCGTAATGAGTAACAGTTGTGTGCTTGTGCAGTGAACAGATAACTCCTTGTTATGCTTATCTGAGTCTCATTTATGTGCCAACAAAACGAGCTATTCCTTTACACAGCCAGCTAAGTTCCATATGTAATGTTTTGATTTTTATGTTATTGCGATGATAATTAGTCTTTTTTGGGGGGGAATAGGAAGTAGCCAGGACACATGGACAGCTAATTCTGATCCGCTTTTCAATGATTGCCATCTAATTTTTCCTCTTTGCCCCTCACTAAAACCCTGCTGTGGTGGGATCCCCAAAAAGCCAAACAAAACTGTTGCTCGCCGGTCTGAAGTTTTAGTGCCAGCTGGGATTTTTCTAGAAATGTTTGTTTGGGTTCCAAACTTCTTTACATTGTTTAACTCCAGCCATCCATGTTCTATATTGCTTATCCTCATTATGGTCACAGGGGGATTGTATTTTTTCCCAGCTGGCCTTGAGGAAGAGACACACACATTCGTATTTGAGTACAATTTAGTCTTCAATTAAACCTGGAAATATATTTTTGCGATTGTGGGAGGAAGAGAAAACCCGCACAAGAATTAAGAGAAAACACACACTCTATACAGGATCCCCACAGCCTGGATTTGAACATTTAATTCCCTCAAGCTTAAAGTTGGCTATTATAATATCCAGCATGTTTTACAGTCAGCTCACAGCTCAGACATATACACGTTTTCTTGACGTATGCCATGTGTATGATGTAGATTATAGGGGCTTGAGGAGAATGTGGATGGACTAATTAGGTTTGGTCTCTGTCTCGTGAATCTCTTTGCTAGCATTAACCGCTGACAGCCTCTGTCGTATAACTGTGCTAATGAGAGAGCCATTTAAAATTCTCTGTGCATGGTAATTGTCCCATGCATTGTTCCGCTGCAGTCTTTTTCTTTCTTGCATTGATTGACCTGCGGAAATACTATGTGCACTCAGCTTTTGCGGTCTCTCTCACATGGTGTGAACATCAGCCATGTTAAACAAAAGGCTATATTGTGTACCAAGATGTGGTTTGGATGGATTGGTGGTAAAAAACAGAATAATCTAGAAACCTCAAGATCTCTTCCAATAATGCCTTATTCAAACAACCGAAGCATCTGTCAACTGTCTTGTGTGATGCATTCGATTTCCCAACACACACAGTAGAGTGTTTTCATTGCAGTCAGTACATATATCTGCTAAGGTGCTTCGCGTGGTTTGTGGGTTAGAATCAGCAACTGTGAGCCGAATTCACCAAGAATGAACTGTGACTGTTGATAGCGCCTTCAATTGCACTTAGCGGCATGCGGTTTTCTCCCTGATTTCCCCCTGGTTGGAATAACCCACACATGACAAACTGGTGTTGATGGATGGTGATGTGTGACGTGAACCAAATATGTATAAGTGGAACCCATACTGGCGTCAACCCTGAAATATCGTATGAATGAAACATCATGCACATCTGCGGTCCGTGATCAATTGCAAAGCACTCGGCGCAAACACAAAGCGGGGGACTATAGAAGACTGAAAAAGGTGTTGACTTTTAACAGCATTATCTAATACAGTGTCTGCAGTGGAGGGAGCGTTAAAATGTATGCACTCACTCGAGGGTGGTCAGATTCAATTTTGACTCAACCGCGCCGAAAAAAAACATTGAATATGTGGCCATTTTGGTTACGGTGTTTTTTCGCTGATGTGTGTCTGTCATTCTTGACGATTATCGACTAATCTACATTGTTGAAAATGATTGTCCTCTTTGACTATGCAACGTGAAAGGCTCAATGAACATGCTGGGGTTTTTTTTCTTCTTCTTTTTTGAAAATGGAGATGCGAGACTTCCAACCGCCACAGATAAATTACCATGTTCATTAGTTAAATTATTCCACACAAACCACCTTCACATTACGCTTTCCAATCGTATTAGCTAGCATAGGGGCAGGCAAACGTTTTGACTTGCCGGCCACATTGGGATCTAAAATTTGACAGAGCTGCTAGGAATTTTTTTTTTCAATAAATATGCAAGATGCGACATCTACACACCCGTTCATACAAGTCCTCTCCTCGCCTTTCCGCCTTCAGTGAGGCTAAAATGTATTATTTGAATGTACCCGACCCAAATTTTCCAAGATTTTGCTCATTTCACCTGTATAAAATTATGAATGTGGTAATATTTGAGTATATTGTAACTATGTATAGCCGCACACCTTCCAGCAAAATTCAGTGGGGGTTAGATGGACCTCTCAGTGTCAGCGCCGGGTAGAAGTGGACAACGCGGCCGGCGTTGCACGGAAAAACGCACCCCTTCACGCTCAACCAAAGCGTGCTAACTTTGCTACAATCTACTTCATAAAGTGGATTTATTTGGCGGTGGCAGGCAAATCTCGCTCGCTTTCAGACCTTTAAGTTTGTGTGATAGCCTGCGCCCTGTTTGAGGGAACGACGTCATTGCTTTTCTTTTGAGCAGAAAGATAGTTGGAGTGGCTTGACGACACACTGCACTCACACCCCAAAAATCTATTGGGGAAACACAGGCATTGCACATTTTGATTGAATGATTTGGATTTTTCTTTTTTTTTTTGGGCCAAGTTAGGCAGACTGGATTAAAAAACATGGCCTGCAGCAGTAGTTTGCCCATGTCTGAGCTGGCATATTATTCTAAATAACATAAGAATGCTGAACTGGGCGTATGTGGGGTTTCGCTTTATATACTTTTTGTGAGAATATTTTGGGTGGTGTGCCATGTTATTTTTCAAATATAGGATGTGTGCAGCGACTCAGTTATGTTTGGGAAGCACTGACAGAAATGTACATGTAAATGTAAATTTTCTAAGAAACAATTTACCAACATACAATTTTAACAATCTTTGACAAAAATGCAAAAGTGTCTGTGTTGAAATGCAGGGGCTAGGTCGGATCAGTGAAGAAGTTGAATAAAGCTTTTACTTGCTAAACTCCTCCCACTGTGGACTGGGACACACATTCCAGTCCAGTCATTGGGGCTACACTGGACACATGTGTACACCCTCCCATCCCCAGCACCAAACACACACACACACTCACGCGCTTCCCCCACTTTATTAACATTGGCTAAAACGAATTCAATTCAAAGCATCCTCAAAAGTGAAACACTAATGAAACGTAAAAGTGAATCTAAATATGCTAATCTACCCTCCCAACCACTTCATAAACATCGGCAGCAATCTGTCTGCCACCCACTTGCTGTGGAATGCTCGAGCCACAGGGGGTCCTATAAGTAATGACATGCTTGTGTTGTATTAATGCAAAGCTATTTCTTTCCGACTGACTGAGTACCCTCACATCCCTGCAGCCGTCGTCATAACACCAACTATCCCCGGGGTCTGTGGATTCTCAGCAGCCGCCCTTCCATGAATATAGTCTGCCGACAGGCCCTTACACTGCTGTCTGGGATAACTTCAGCCTTTACCTGCTCTTACCTAATTAATTTTTAGCTGTGCGCTCCCCTTCCTTCTGCAGCGCCTCACTGTCCTCCTTATTCCCTGTTTTTTTCCTATCGTCCTCCAAAAGACATCCAATTAATATGCTAATGAGCCGATAAATATTTATAGGCGACTTTAAATTATGCAGAAAGCTTTCATTTCGTCCCGGTGTGAAATGCGTCACTCGCAGGACTTCAAAGTCTTGCATTTCTAACGAGGCGGCGAAAGATTTGCATACGGCTTTAATCAGCTGAATACTGATTATGCATCATTATAGAGTTGGAAAAGGCAGCTCGGGGTGGAGTGCGCCCGCTGCACTTGTCATTTGTTTCATTCCATCAAGAAAGGCAAAACTTTTTTCATGCATACACTGGAAGTGCCAACATCGAACACATAGTTGTTCTAAATTCTAAACAAGTTTCCTAACAGGAAATAACGTGAATAAATCAGTTACATACTCCATGTTACCTAACCCATAAAACATTTAATAACACAGACAATCCTTAAACTGTCATTAGATATACACACGCATCTCAATAAATTATAATCTTTAACAGTTGTGTAAGTTTACTTATTTCAATTAATACAAAATACAAAAAAACGGCGCTTAAAACAGACAATTACACAATGCTTAATATATTTCTACTTTTACCTGGCATGGGTGCTGTACAGATTCGGTTCTAGCTACGCAAACGATATTGACTTTATATGTGAAGTGAATAGATCAACACATGTTCGGTATCCTCGTATAATTTGCTGATTGTGCTTGGCCCGGAGTTGCGTTATGTACTCTGAGTGATGAATGCTATTTTGAATTAAAGAGGTTGAGTTTAAAATAAAATGCATAACACACATAGTGTAGCTATTTTTTTTTCTTTTTTTATGTAAATAAAATGGTCTCCCCCCCAAAAAAAACCCACACACACTCTATTACTTTGTGTTGCACGGTCAAGGGCACCGAGATGGAACTTCCGCCTCCTAGCGCAGTCTTTCCAGTCCCGCAACGTGACGAGACTAAAAATAGTTTAGCTTTGGATTTATGTGCATCTACTATATGGCAAGACAGTACGACGATTGAACGAGGTTTCGTTTTTAATGTCTTATTTTGTGGATGCGATCATTGACGTCATTGATAGGTTGCGCAAATTATGACATTCCAGTCGATCACCCATTTTGCATAAAATGCAAAATATCAACCAATTTCGAGTCTATCATATTGATGGAATGACTGTCAAAATCCAAAGTCAATTGAGCAATTTTGTGTAGTTTCTACTTAGACTAAGCATTATCCATTCTTCAACAATTAAATACAACAATTAGAAATTCCAGTTCAAAGACTCAAGAAATAATAGTCATCACATACCAGTGGCCTCGCCGTTCTTATAATATTACTCGTTGTCAGGTCTTTTCTCGCTGATTACCTACAGGGGAGCCTTTTTGATGACTCAACTTTAATCCTATACACAACTGATATGCCATAGCTAACAAAGCCTTGTCACATCATTTGTCATAATCACACAGCTAATTTTAAACAATTGAAGTTATTTTTGGTGTAATTGTAAAACAGAGATTCATCGAATAAAAAAAATAAATACAATTTTAAGCAATTACATTTTTTTTATTTGAATGAAACTTTGTGTACTTAATGTTGGGACAACTTTAAATCGCAAATTTGAGATCTATAGAAGTGGGCTGTTCCATTATGAGGGCGGGGGCAATATAAATCACAAATATTTTGGTAATATCTGAAATCACGTTTTTTTTTTTGTACAAGACCAAAACATGATTCAACTAAACCTGGGAAACAATTAAAATTTTTTAATCGCAGTCAATGGAATGAGATCTTTGTGATGAATCACGATTAATCGCATCGGTTTAGACAAAATACCCAACATTCTTAAGTAGTGTATGATACACTTTTATTTTAAATGCCATAATATTGGTTGGGCTTACACTTTTGCTACCCGCCAGAATTTATATCCCCTTATAACTAAAAACAGTATAAAATAAAATAATGGAGGGAAGGAGAGGGAGGGAGAGGGAGAGAGTGAGAGAAAAAGAGAGGGCGAGTGAGTGAGAGAGAGAGGGGGGGTGGAGCAACAGGGGGAGAGAGAGAGACAGAGAGATTTTGTTTGCTTAAGTCCTGTAAACGTTGCGAGTGTGCGTATCCCAGTGTTACTCAGTGAAGCGCTACTGCCGCTATTGATCGCTGTTAGCAGGAGGGAAAGGAGCAGTGGGAGGAGCATCGCACCGGACACTCGGTCGAGGGGAGGGGAGGGGGTTAGCCCGACAGAGGTTTTTTTTTTTTTCGTCAATAGTCACTGCAACCATGCTTGAAACCACAGGTGGAGCTTACGTTGGTGAGTTTTTTTGTTTTTTGTGCTTTTAAAAAAAAAAAAAATTAATGGGGCTCTGATAGTTAATTGTTCGTAGTGATTCCCATAGGGAAGAAAAGCACTAACCTGACAGTTTTTAGACACAACTGTCACACGTATTGCTTTTTCATTGCAAATTGTCCTTTGTGGTTTTGGGCTGCATTTGTTACATCATGCCGAGACAAAATACATTCAATTAGAAATTGAAAGAGAATTATTATATTGTGTTTGAACTGGATACTTATGTTGTCTTCTTTCTCCCTCTTTCAGATGTGAAAGTGAATCATCAGTCAGAAACTACTAAATGTGCAATGGAAAGTGGTGACAGGAACACTGGTAAGTGACCTTTCCATCATTCCTTTCCTTTGCTCCTTGACTTTCAACAGGTCTTTTATTCATACCTGTTCCAGTTGCCTAACAGCTCATGACTTTCAAAGCAGTGTTAGAATGTTACACCAACTTCTTTGCGTAGTGCCAATGCAACAAATTATTTATGACATTGATTCATCCTTATTTTTTGTATGAACATTACAATGAAATGCTGGTGTTGATATTTTGATAAATTAGACCAAAGCAGGGTGATGCTTAGGGTCTGACATCAGATGTCTCCAGCCATGCAGCGATTCTTCTTTTTCATTGTGGCTTTCCATTCTCATATTCATCATTTGTTGTAAAAGCAAAGGCATCTCTAAAGCCACCAGATATCTGATTTGTCTGTGTTTCTATCCGCAGGAATCACAATCAATGGATTGGACTTTCAGAGGCCAACTGTGCCAACCACAAGTGCAATCACCAATGCACACGCACAAGCCCTCCTCCAACAGGTAACAAAAATCAGATTTGAATGAGCTGTAGTGAAATTTATGGGAAAAAACCCCCAATCCCATCTGTATCAAAGTGCTTACCATACAAATAAAAATAAACTTAACAAGCAAACAATATATAAAGTACAAGCAAAATAATAATTTACAATTTAGATTCACAAAATGCGCTCCCTTGAAATTGGCCTTATATAGACAGGAGGTCCGATTGTTGTCTGAAGCCGTTGATTGCCGTGCATAGTAATTTGGAGCAGTGCATTTTAACACAAACTACATTGCTTATTTATTTTTTTAAATGGTTATCATTGGGAGGTTTGTTTGAAAACATTCAAATTATTCCCTAACTATTTAAAAGTATTATTGATGAATATCGAAATAGGGGCTGCAACGATCAAATATTTTGGTATTTGGATATCCTACTGAAAATTTTAGCGAGGAACCGAGTATTCGGATAAAAATGTATATTATTTTGCTTGGCTATAAATACAGAAGACCAAAAAAAAAACATATTTCCACTTGATGTCCGACCAACTGCTTTTCATTTTGAGATAGTCACATTCAATACCCAAATTTCAACTTTGCATAGTAGCATCCTATTTTCCTCTCTTGAAACATGACTGAGATTTTACACAGATCTCTCCCCATATTTTTGTCTGCGGGAGAACGTGACGTCACAACTCCTTTAGCGATTGTTGCCGGTTAAAAAAAACACACTTGAGTAATCCTGGTTTGTTAAAACGTAATCAGTAGGAAGGGCGACTGTCTCAGGCTGTCCGCATCCAAGTGTTCAGAGTCATTTACGTCTATTAAAAACCGGCTCTGATCGGACGACTTTGGCTGTCTTGGTTGTTTAGCAGATAACTGGCTAGCCGCTAACACTAGCGCTGTTGCTAAATGCTGGCAATGGGTGCGGTACAATACAGGGTCAGCGTCATGATTATTTTATTTCATTTTCTTAGAAGAGCCCTTAGCGATTAAATGTTACTTCAGGACAACGACCCGTGGTTGATAAGAGGCGTTATATGGGACATCCGCTTTAAAATAAAAGCGTGCAAAGGCATTGATTTACATAATATTATTTGGTAAGGTAAGATTTATTTTGTAGGTGGGCTTCTTACCACGTTGGTCTGTCATGCGCGGCATGAGCAATTGTTGCTGGTTTTAGCTTGGCTTCTTCTTTTTGACAGTGTACACGTAAATAAGCGGGTACTTGAGGCAGAAAAAAATATTTTTTGACCCAAGGTACCCGAGTTACTCGAGGACCCGTTTCTGCCCTATATGAAATTATAACAACTTGAAGTCACCCAGTGTCACGAAAGGGACTGGTTTCAACTAAAGAGTTACCGCTGTAGTGGAAGGAATTTAAGTTGCGTTTGAAGAGGTTTGCTCTTCGGCGCTCATGTATACACACAGGCAGAACAAGCTCATTTAAATGAGCCCCATCTCCTTTGGCGTCGCCAGGCAACAAGGCAGATTAATCAAGCCTGTATGCTAATTACCTGCTCCTGCCGTTGCCCGGAAACAGATGGCAGGGAATATGCAAATCTATGCAGGATTTACATGCACCGCATAACAGCTATTTTAATTAGCAATTGCGGCGCCTCCCCTCCCTTGCCCTTCTCTTGTCTCAAAAGGCTGCGGCACATTTTTAAGTGCTCGTTCTTGCACTTTTTCTTTGACTTGAAAACCTCTCCCTCACACAGACTTGAGACATCACCAAAAAAATTATCATTTGGTAGATGGTTCAAAATTTGTAATCTGAATTATACGTGATCTGAAACATCCACTAGTTGAAGTCGAAAGACTCTGGAAGTGTTGTTTCCACTTCTGGCCAGCAGAGCGCGTTGCCTCAAACCCGGCTCATGTTGGCTGGAGGACCGATTGCAGGAGTAAGTGGCCTTTTGCCTCCATCACCTGGTGTGTGGCCATACGGCTGGCAGAAGTGAAATTGCTTGCCCTTATTCTGTTGCTAGAAGGCGAGTGTTGCCTTTTTCCCATGTGCCTGCTCCATCTTTGTGGCCCAAAGACGGTCTCTGAATTCTTCCTCAAGCAAAACATGTTTTGTCTCAGCAGGTTAACCACATCTTGGCTCGGTGGCTATGTTTCACAGCCAATGCCTACCATGTTAGTTGCAAAGTGTGGTTGGCTGGATAGATGGAAGCAATATTGCTGTGCCTTTTAATTTGAGTGACATCATTCACTTTTGCACTTGCGCCCATTTACCTGCCTAGTCACCTTTGTCTTGCTTTGACATTTAAAACTGCTATTTATGAGAGATTGGGGCTCAAATTACATGACGTGTCCCCAGTCAGACTCGGGTTGCCATTTATAGGAGTCGTGACTTGGTTGCCAAAAACTTGGGAAAGATTTGACTTCAACTTGGTGTCCAAGAGACTCGACTTTGACTTGAGCTTCATGACTTGACAAGTCATCTCATATCTCGTTTGCAGTTGGATATCTACATATTAACGCAATTTGCCTTGTTTGGGAGGAAATCAAGAACTATTCATTCATTCATAAACGCCAACCTGGCAACCCAGTCAGCGGCACTTGCCTGTGTGAAGTGATGACGTTCCCTCAAACAGTGACAGGAGCCTCTCCCACGATCATTAACCCAGTAAGGCCTAAAGCACTTGGCGAAACATCCCTCTAAAACTTATGGGCAACTTTTGAATCACCCTCTAAAAAGTTTTACCAGAAATTCAATACCTGCAAAATAATATCTCAGCCCCTGTGGCCGATAGAAACATAATTTCAAAAGGACTTGAGAGTTACACCTGTAGCTTTTACACAGGCCTGGGTTTATTAATAATATTTCAATATATCTTTAAAAATCAACAAACTTCGCACAAGGAAAGTAATATTTGAATACGACAGATTTCTCAGTGAAAACTATTCAGAAGAGGTTAGCCATAAAGTAGCACTTCCAAAAAGCTGCATTTGCTTCAATCAAAATGTTAAAAAATAAAAGGGCGGATCAGTGCAAGATGGTCACTATTTTCAATATTAAAAAAATAGTGTCTGTACAAAACAGCACGTGGTTAACAATTCATTGTTCCCTTCCATCAAAAATGTACACACACCTGTTTCAAATGATCATTATCAGGCATCTGCAAAGCATGCTTATGAGCTGATCATTTGCATCAGGTGTGGTGGACGAGGGAAACATGTCAAATAGGCTGGATAGGGACTCCTGGGGTCCAGACTTCGGCATCCCTGTTTTATACCCTTCAATTCTCCCTTGGTGCATTTTTTTATGTTGTTCTTTTCTTCCCCAGCTTACTCTCACCCCAGCCCAGCAACAGCTGTTGATCCACCAGGCACAGGCTCAGCTCCTGGCTGCGGCCGTACAGCATTCAGCCAACCAGCAGAATGGCACCACTGGGGCCAGTATTTCAGCCTCCGCAGCCACACCCATTACCCAGCTACCCCTGTCACAACCCATCCAGATATCTCCTGTAAGGCACAATCACCATTCTAACCAATTTTCTTCTGATTTTGACATGTTTTTGTTGTAATGCTTCAAAATGCCAAATTGTGTTGCTGTTGAATGCTGATTCGTAAGTGCTTCTTAGCCAGCTGCCTAAGAATAAAAAAATAAATGAATAAATAAAGCTGGATTCAAAAGCAGCACCAATTTGCCGGTCCAATTTAAAATCATTATGGATGAGAAATACAAGGGTCACTGGGACTGTTAGGAGTATGGTGTTAAATCAGGAAAGGCCTTGCAGGGGAAATAAGCCCAACCAATGTTTTTAAGTAATACGCATTATGTGCCTGAATTAGTCAAAGCATGGTAGCCATTTAAGGCCATGTTCACACTGCAAGGGTGTAATACCGCATTCAGATTTTCTTTTTTGTTAAAGCTGAGTTCTATATGTACTCATTAACATTGCAAAAACAAAAGAAACTTCTGTGTATGGAACACGTTTGAAATGTGACATGCATGCACAGAAAGCACGACGTCAAGTGACACAAAAATCCGAGGTCATATGGCAGTGTTTGTAATTGTTTCCAGTGTGTCGGGGCTCATCTTTTTATCATCTTATATCAACAAAGGAGCAATGTGGCAGGAGGGAAAAATATTTTGGGTGAATGAAAGCGACGCTTTTCAGTCTCTTCATTTTATGCATTTCCTCGTGTAATAAATGAACAGTTTGCAATATTCAACATATCCCTTATAGATGTCATGTGCTCAATGGCACAATTATCATATTGTTAGTTAAAAAAGGTTATTTTTTTCTCTCTCTGCAGCTCCAGCAGCAGAATTTAAGTCTGCCCCAGTTTGTCCTGGTGCAGCCCGGCCACCCGATTGCCACTCCGCTGCAGCCCGCTCAGTTCATCATCTCACAGACACCACAGGCCCAGCAGAGTAAGGAAACATTCACAGGGGGAAAAAATGCGTGACAGTAACAGAAACTGATTTAGTATTGTCTTCCGTCCCCGGGTTGTTGTTCATCGTGTAGGCATATTGCAAGCGCAGAGTCTTCTCACTCAACTACCTCAAAGCCAAGCTAACCCCCTGCCGACACAACCGTGCATCACTCTTGCATCACAGGTTGGTGTTGTATTTCACGTCGTGTGTTTTCAGATATGTGTATCATAGCCTCTTTTGGCACCCTCTTTCAAATGTAATCGTCATATTTGTTTTTCTCTGTAACATACAGCCTGCAACTCCAACACGTACCACGACAGCCACACCCATTCAGTCACTGCCCCACAGTCAGACACCGCCCAAACAGCTGGACACGCCCACTCTGGAGGAGCCAAGCGATCTGGAAGAACTGGAGCAGTTTGCAAAAACATTCAAACAGAGGCGGATCAAACTGGGCTTTACACAGGTACCTTACCAGTGTGTTACATTTTATGGTTCCTGTTATTATTTCTTTGCGTTACACTCCATGTCCGTCCCTGTGACCAGGGGGATGTTGGCCTGGCCATGGGGAAGCTGTATGGAAACGACTTCAGCCAAACAACTATCTCTCGCTTCGAGGCCTTGAATCTGAGCTTTAAGAACATGTGCAAACTCAAGCCGCTGCTGGAGAAGTGGCTTAATGATGCAGGTTTGTCCCTGAACCTCCTCATACGTATTTGATGTGCAGTGATCGAGACAGTTCCTCGCCTTTACCTTCCTCTTCTTCCGTTGTGTCGGTGCTGTTTGTGCAGAGAATCTGACATCCGACCAGGGGCTGTCCACCCCCAGTGCCCTCGGCTCCCCTGGCATGGGCATTGAGGGGATCAACCGCAGACGGAAGAAGAGGACTAGTATTGAAACCAACATCCGCGTGGCCTTAGAAAAGAGCTTTCAGGAGGTTAGAAACCACTTGTATTCATAGCAATATAGCATATGGTTCGTTGAAACAATGAGACTGGGTGGGAGGCGCCATTCAGTTGTTAAAAGATGTGGTAGTCGCAAGTGAGTTTTACTGACAAGTAGGACTACCAAGATTAGGCAACTAATCACGGCGCCGCCATCACAGTATTGCTTTCAAATTAAGCTGTACCATCGTTTATAACATCTCACAAATGCTGGTACAAGCTGCAAAGTTGAATGCTCTATCATCTTATGAATGTGTACATACCTTAAAGAATTCAAACTGTTTACTAATTATGTTTATATAACTGCTGTTTGCTGGTGCGATAGGCCACAATTTACATGGGATCCCATTAGTCGACTAATCGCAACTACAGTTGGTGATTAATCGACAGCCAAAATAATCGTATGTGGCAGCCCTACTGACTGGGATTGTCCGGCTCCTTTGCCCCCTTCAAGCAGAACCAAAAACCTACCTCTGAAGAGATCACCACGATTGCTGACCAGCTCAACATGGAAAAGGAGGTGATCCGGGTCTGGTTCTGCAATCGGCGTCAGAAAGAGAAAAGGATAAACCCCCCGAGCACAGGCGGCATTGGCGGCACCCACATCAAAACCATCTTTACACCCAGTAGCCCTTTGGTGAGGAAGCGCATGTACAACAAAGTCTCAGTTGGCTTGTTTACCTTTAGATTTGTGTTTTGTTTTTTGACAAATGTAGACATAAGATGTTATTCACAGTTTTATTTTTCAAGGTGGCCAGCACAGCAAGCTTGGTGAACAGTCCGACTATAAACACACCCACCACGCTGACTATAAATCCAGTGATGCCTCTCACCAGCACCAGTGTCTCCAATTTATCCTTCACAGGTATGTGTGTTACACCAAAGACTAAGCACAATCTTTTACGTGACACTTGTTGATGCTTGCAATATTTCCTTTTTTGAATTGCATTTGGAACTAGAGCTGCAAGCAGCTATAAATGGCCATAGCAGCCCTGGCCACCTTGGGGTATGGGCACATTGGGATACTGTCAATGTTTGAATTGGAATTTTAGGAAACTGAAGTACATCAGAATAAAAAACAGTTTGACAAAATATTACCTCTTATAAAAATCCAGAAATAAGGCAAAATTAGGAAGGAAATTCAAAACTCGTGTTGAGTTCAGAGTAGACATTCTGTAGGTATTCCTCCATCATGGGCAGCACGGCTGGTTAGCATGTGTTCTCACCCTGGCTTTCCTGTTTGGAGTTTGTATATTCTCACCATGCCAACGTGGGTTTTCTCCCACAGTCCGAAAATATGCATGGTAGGTTGATTGGACAATCTAAATTGTCCCTAGCTGTGATTGTGAGCGCGAGTAGTCATTGGTCTGCGATTGGCCAACAACCAGTTCAGGGTGTACTCCGCCTACTGCCCAAAGACAACTGGGATAGGCTCCAGCACCCCTGCGACCCTCGTGAGGAGAACCGGCTGACATGCCTCTATCTTTTAATAGATGTTGGGGAAATGCTGTTTCATTAAAAATTTGTTTGGGTTGTTTCTCTTTTGTTTTGTTTTTTCAACCGCACAATAAACTAATAATAACTTTTTAGTTTGCCGGGGTGATAACTTTCTTGAGTTAAAATGGGAAACCGCGTGTGGGCACGACAACAGGATTCGACGAAATAACAAACTTTTGCTTTTCCATCTTGAACATCTTTAGATGAAACACCCCCAGTTTCAAGACAATTGGATAAAATTGCATGAAGGAGTTCTTTAAAATGTGACATCTATAAAAAGCCCAAAATGGGGCCACCTGATTCAAATGATCATTTTTTTTTATCCGCCTCTCGCAGAACTTGCGAATGAGCAGTACTGCTGGCTGCATACATTTGTGCACACGTTGTGAAAATTCTGGTACAATTTCTGGACCTTGAATCAGATTTATTGGCCGAGTATGCATAACACACAAGGAATTTTTCTTCTCAGATTAAGGCTTTTGTCTTGGGAGGTTGTACTGTTTAAATTGTATTTTCCCACTCCAATAATCACTAATGACCCACTTTCCTAGGGACAACAGTCGGAGCCACAAACACCGCATCTGTCATCTCCACCACACCCGTGATTACCGCAGTAACCAGCTCTCCATCTCTAAATCAATCCCCGACGTCTGTTCAGTCCAGCACCATAGAGAATAAAGTCAGTACTCAGGCGCAGGCCATCGTCACCCAGGCCCCAACATCCATCGGCTCCACCCTCGGGACGAGCCAGGTGATGGTGGCCGCCCCGGGCCTGTCCGCGGCGTTTCAGGGAGCTGCCCAGTTGCCTGCCAGCGCAAGTTTTGCGGCCATGGCTGCCGCTGCAGGGCTGAATCCCGGATTAATGAGCTCCTCCTCCTTTCCTCCAGGGTTAGGATCTCCTCACAATGATTTAACTCATCTCCTCTGTGGTTTTGTTGCGTAGTTTACCGCTGATCTACAGAATTTTTTTCTGCGCTCTGTTTGCAGTGGGGCTGTGCTTAGTCTTACTCCCAGTGGCCTTGGCAGTGCCCTGAGTCCTGCTGTCATGAGCAATAGCATGCTCGCCACAATTCAAGGTGCGTATTACCGCGTGCTTCATATTGCATCTGGTAAATAAACTGGTGGCATTATTCAGATTCCTCTTCATACATGTTTGCATCAATACAAATGCCATGCAGCATAGTCACAAAATCCTTGGATAGAGAAATGAAAATATGACAAAGGCTGGGGGGAACCCTAAAAAACATACCACCAAATATTACCCGTGATTGCCTCTTTCAGTTAATGTAAAGTTGACTTTCTGAAAATTATTTACAAGATTAATGCGACATTAAAGTGCATTATAGTTAAAAAACAAAGTCCAGCTCAAGGATTTTTTATTGCCACAATTCCATTTTGATATCTTAGGACAAGGTTTTCTACTGGTGTGTCCACGAGGATCAAGTCTTTAAATGGATTAATAAAGAAAAATCAATTAATTTAAAACAGTTTAGAAAGGAACCCTACATGATTATATAAATTACATAAAGGGAAAGGACATTGCACCATAGTGCTATAGAGATAAATATATTCCCCCTCTCCAGACAGACAATATACCCGATCTTGTCATTGTAATTTGTGTCTAATGGATTTTCCCACTATAAATTTAATCACCTCATTAAAATGACATCTACACCTTCCCGCCTCATTTAAAAATACAGAATCAACGAATATGCAAATAACAGTTCCAGAGAAAAAGGTCAGCTGAGAGACACAAGGTATCTCCTACTTCAGGGAAAAATCTTTTTTTTTTTTTTCATCGTTAATATTTTGTAGCATTCACTTCTTTGCAAATGTATTTTTTAAATGGGGTTGCACAATTAATCATTTTATTAACCTCGATCATGTGTTTGGCTGCCACGATTATGTTCTTGCTTCTTTTGATT
This sequence comes from Idiotropiscis lumnitzeri, assembly GCF_059441095.1. NCBI lineage: Eukaryota > Metazoa > Chordata > Actinopteri > Syngnathiformes > Syngnathidae > Idiotropiscis > Idiotropiscis lumnitzeri. The sequence goes on along the minus strand of NC_142404.1, from coordinate 9,432,470 downwards.
TGCACTTCATTCTGCATTATTTTCTGTGGGCTATATATGACTTGGATATTATCCATAATTCTTTATGGCAGCAATATCTAAAGCAACAGGTCACAAACTTTAGTATAGCTTTGTTGTCCAATTGAAACAACTAAAATAAATTTTCTTCAAGTTTGCAGTTGTACAAATAAGTGTTGGTGGTTGAGAATGAGACTCCACCAATTTCTTTTTGAAATATAAATGCTTGTGCTCAGATATAGTTGTCATAATTTTGTTATACACACATCAACTTTATTTTTCACCACCGGTGTCCCCACAGCCCTGGCGTCAAGCGGCACCATCCCCATAACGGCACTGGATGGCAGCAACCTGTTGTTTGCCAACGCATCTGGCAGCGGCGCACCCAACCTGGTGACCACGCCGCTCTTCCTCAACCCCCAGAACCTGTCGCTGCTCACCAGCAACCCTGTCAGCCTGGTGTCGGCCGGGGCGAGCGGGCTACAGGTCACCGCCGACTCCCATCACCAGGTGTCCACGGCCGCTGTGCCTGTGCAAGCCACGACCATTACCACTGCCTCCAAGGCGCAGTGAGTCCGGCTGCAATGAACGCCCAGTTTCTTGAGCTGTGCACTGCTCTCCTCACACACAGGGCAGGAAATGGGTCGTTTGATTTTTGTGGCTCTGCGCTGCATTAACAAACACACATCCGCTCCATTGTATCTATTATTTAATCTAGTCCCTTTTGCTTTCACCAACAAAAAACAACCGCACAGGGTTGTGCTTGACCTTTTTGTTTCTGGGTTCTCCTCTCTTAATCTTGATGATATTTGGACCCCGTAGCCAAATGGAGACTGGCTTCTTGAACCAGGAAGATAATTTTCCCCCAATATTGTCAAGCTCCTCACATTTTGTACATATGTCCTTCAATTTCATGCAATCTCACTTTACATATTTTCTGAAGAAAAAAAATATGATTTTACTCTTAACTTAATACTAACCTCATAATACCTATTATCACTAACGGGGATCAACTTATACATTTTTTTGGGACAGGCCTTGACATGAATCATATCAGTTTATTTTTCATCGGATATTCTTAATGTATTTAATTGTTTTTTTATTTTATTTTTACATTTTCCCAACTTTGCAAGTCTAATAAGTTAAGATTTAAATATCTCTTTTAAAAAAAAAAAAAAAGGTGGTTGTAAGGCTTTAAAAACAAGTAATAAGTGGCCGATATAAAGGTTATCATTGCTTTAAGGAGCGCAGAGACCTGTTGGGTCTCTATGAGTTTCTCTTTCTGGAAACACTGACTTTTAACAGCATCCCCGCTTGTTAAAAATGTTGCCGATTGTAGACACTGATGGAAATTTACTGAAAACTTTCAACCGCTTGAAAAACACATGGAGTGAAACAGTGGTTGAAGACCGATAGCGGACGTCTCTGCGTGTTGTGTAAAGCTCAGAGTGACACTGAGACTTCAGTGACCAAATGATCCACAAGGCTCAACGGTTTGAACAAAGATCACCTGTCAGGAGGTGTGGTCATCACACTAAATGCAGGGTGATGTTGACTAAATAGATTTTCTTTTTTATATATCCTATCTTTTTTCTTTGTAATAGTAGTACCGTCGTATCTACTTGTGCACAGTATCTGTACCAAAAAAAAACTGGATTGATGAGCTGTTTTGAGAGAAATTACCTTTTTTTTCCCTTTTGTCTGTGGTCGTTCGAGTGGCTGCATACTTAAAGATATACCAAAAATCTTTGTTCAAATAATTGTAGTCGGTGTAGTTTAGGCGATATATTTATGAACAGAATCTCACTTCATTTTTTTTCAGCAGAATATAAAAATGCAATATTTTGATAATTTTCCAAAGATTACTTTTTTTTATTTGAAAGTCTTTCATAGGTTATAATTGGCAGCACAATTGACCAAAAACAAAGGAAGGGCTGCGTTGGAGCATGACAAACCTGTTTTCTATTTTTATTTCACTGGGCCTCGCCCTAACATTTGCTCCCAGAGTCATTTGATGGCCCTGTTTTAACCGTTTTAGTAGCATCTTTTGGGTGTCTGTGAAGCAGGAAAAATTCCTTTTCGAGGGGAGGGTTGTACTAATATTTCTGCCATAAAACAACAGCTTGAACCAAAGTGGTTGTCCTTAATAGCGGCTGTGCCTGTCTGAGCACTGCAGTTGCTGTTCACAAATGTCAGCACCCGCTTTTCTTGATCTGGTGCAGTTGGAGAGGATGGATGGAATGCCAGCTTGCTCCTCCGTGTTTTCTTAATAGCTTTATTAGCACATTGTGTGAAGAGCAGGCTTTGTGGCACTAAAGTCTGGTAGGCTCCACTATGTCAACACTAAGGATGGGCATTGGATTTAAACAGATTAATCGTAAATAACGTACCTCAAAGCAATTTAAATTTAATGGTGGATTCATTCTCAACTAGTTTGAAGAAAACCTGACATTAGCTAAAGTGTACGTCCAAACTATGGAACGGGGATTTCACCAGCTAGAGATTCTTCTGTTGCATTCAAATGTTTAAAAAAAACAAACTTATAACGGTTAATAGAAAAAATTGGTTTGTTTGAAATTGGTGTTGATTAGTCATGTCCTGAAGCAACTGTGGCAAATTAAATTGCATTTCGTGCTGCAACCAACAGAGAAGCCATTGATTCAGTCTATTTGTGCCACTAAATGGCATTTCCCTTTCCTATAAAAAGAAAAAGATATAATTTGAGTTCTCTTAGATTGTGTATAACTGATCAGGTACAGTAATGACCATTGATAAATTGTTCAAATTAGTTTTTGTCAAATGCCCATTCGTAGTGCGCACATAGGGTAGATCTGATCATCGCTAACATTTAAACCAGCATGTAAGCATTGCAGTGCCCCACAGCTTTCTCAGACAGGCTTGGCTTCTATTTGTCGCTGCAGCTTTTTGGCTGAGTACTGTTATGTGCCACGCATTCAACCAAACCCCACACAACAGCATCACTGTTCTGCTGCTTCTGACTAACAAGATAGCAGTGATTAGGAAATCATTGAGCGTGTAGGCAACGAGATATCCTTTTGTACTTCTTTTCTGTCAACTAATTTTGACTGAATATACCTCAGCAGCACTTAAACATAAGGTTCACATTTTTAGAAAATTTCCGTGTGTTGAGTGTGGAATGTAAAAGTAACGTTTGGCTTGCCATTCACAAGTTATCCTGCTACATAGGAACCGTACATAATAGGACAACTACTGCTATTCTAGTACTACTATTTAATTTTTCTCTTCGGCGGTTTCTTGGTGATTGACGAAGAGATCATTCTTGCCAAAGTAATAGCCTTTCTCTTTGCAGCTTGGCCGGCTTACGGCTGCTTGTGTCTTTGAGGCCGCCATGCACCGATGGAGGCCAGTTCTATTCTGCTGCCGTTTGTAGTCACGCGACATTCGAACGCATTTGCGAGACAAACAGGACGCCATCGGTGCCCTAGGATGTTACTGATATATTTATCTGAGGAAAGACGTAAGAATCAGAAATTTCTTTTCTTAATTCTATACATATATGTATGAAAACATGTGTAAGATATGCATATTTTATATTTGAACTTGTATGTTACTCAGACTGAATGTAGTGTTTATGACTCCAAAAAAATTCCCCCCATTGTGTGTTTTTTTTTTTTTTTTCAACTCAAGACCAAAAAAGAAGAAAATTACAAAAAAAAAAACAAATCTGCGTTGGCTGCGTCAGTCAATGACATGGCAATGTCTCTCCGCTCAGGGGAGGCGCTCTGACGCGCACGTCGTCTAGCTAAGAGAGCGGACACTCTGATGTATGTTTATTTTTTTACACACACGCGCATATATAATTTTTTTTTTTTTTTTTTTTTAGTCGAGTCATTTTGGGCTTCATTTGCTGTGCCGTTTTAAACAATCATTTGTTTTTTTTAGTTTCATTTTATGCCTTTTAACTGATTTGTATATGTGAGGGCACGATCACTGGCTTTCTTAGTTTGACAAAGACGATTAATGTTATCATTTATGCCTTATTGTTATGTAGATGACATGATTGCATTGTAGCGTGTGTGTTTGTGTGTACGCGCTAATTTCTGTTTGAGCTTAGGGTTGCCAGGTGCATTGTCACTGACAATACAGTGTACTTTGGCCACTTTGAGTGCAAGATGCTTAAATTGCTACCTATGTGTTTAGGTGTGACTCAAACAATGCCTGTAGGAAAAGCTTTACTAATAATTCCAACAGGTAGGCGTATGTATGTGAATGAGTGAGCATTGTAAAGTATAGAAATGCAGTCTGCAAACCATTGTGTTTTTTTTTTTTCCACCACTGACTTTTTCTAACATTGGATAAGGAGTAGGGATGGGCATAATAATTCATTTATCTTAGAATTTGGTTGATTCTTCCAAAATGATTGTTGATTACTATTTTCTACAATTTCTTGAAGACAATTGGGGCAAAATTGCTACAACCAGCAAATTACACGTTATTTCAATCTAGTTTGTGCCTCCAAACAGGAATTGAGAAAGACTTTCCCTCTATTTTGAAATGTATCGTATTTTCCGGACTATAAGACGATACATTTTCCCCGCTCTTTGAACCCTGCGGCTTTTAATGCGTCGTTATTTATGGATTTTTACTGACGAGCTTCAAGCCGCCAATAGGTTTACGTATAGTCTTGTCACATATGACCAATGAATTTAATTAACACGTCACAGTGGACCTTTGAAACTGTCCAAGTAAACCCTCATGTTGAATATTCATCAGCCATTTGCGGTTGGAGTACACATACGTGAAGGTTAGAAACGGACTCAGATACAGAAAAAAAATCCCGTTCCAGACCATAGTTAAAAAAATAAATGCTGTCCCGGAAAACACCTCCCATTCGGCCCTTTAGCCTTTCAGAATAGCTAGCAGACACGTAAGCCCAAGCATCCCCAAACCATATACTAATTGTGGCGTAACTAGCCCGGCGCTGCCTCCCGGTCTGTGTAAAGCTGTGTTCGTCATGTCATACGGCGCTCGCAACTTTACTTTGAACCTCTTTCATGTGCGCCCTTCCCCCTTTAACGTCCACATGCTGTCCGCAGTCAAGTCTGCCTTCCTGCTATATAAGCCGTGTGTCTGCAGGTAATGCTCTGTCAATCAAGCGGAGTGATTATAGTCCATTTTGGAGAAAATTTAAGACTTAATTGCGCCTCATGGTCGAGAAAATACGGTATATAATTTTATTTTTTTGTAAATGCATCCGTGTGACCTTTTTCTGTGTCAATTTCACATTTTAGAACGTGGAAACCTGAGGCCATTAGTAAGAAGCAGCCAATGTGTGTACAAATGTGGTTTTATGGCTAAATTTAAGTGTTACGGATTTTAATCAGGTGTGTTGTCTTGAAATTACAGTGTGTTTGTGTTCTGACTTTTTTTTGTTTTTTAAATACTGTTTCAATATCAAATTTGTTGAAGGTGAAGTGCTTATCACAGAGTTGAACTTTTCTTTTGGAGTGCCTCAAGGCACTCATGTAGGACCACTATTTCTTTCATCCTGAATATTGTTCGAAAATCTAACATTCATTTAATTCAGCGTATTTTTCTATATTCGATCAAGAACAAATGCCCATCCCTATTTTCTCTTGGTGGTGACAAGTGATCATGGTTTCAGACTTGCGCTCGTTTGTCGACTGGCTTTGCTTCAACGCTTCATTTTGATCACATTTTGCAGATCCCGGTGGATCGGAACATTAAATCGACCCGCCGTTTGTTTTTTGTTTGTAATGTTGACAGATGAAGCGTGGGTGCACCAGTATACCTCATTTCTTAACTCAAAACTGAGTGAAACCTGCTTTAACCTATTTAACAAGAAAATGTTTGAAAACAAATGAACGTGTCATCGGAAAAGCCCGCTCATTCTTGATGTGAAGGGTCCTCCACGAGGGGTGCACACAGTACTCACTTATTTTTTTGCTTTCGTTTACAATGTTTCTCGCACACCTTTATTTTTTTTTTTCTTTAAGTTTGACAATCCTAGTTATGTTCTAACTGTAACCTGGTGTGCTTGCTTTATCACTCCCACCCCTTCCTCCCACCAGCTTTGCAAGGTGGCGCCATCCCATGGTAACAACATTAACCAAAGACTAATAACTGATTGTACATGAATGTGGCCCAACCTCTTGCCTCACTGCTCCTCATCGAGCTCTCACCCACTCGTGTTTGGGGTTCATTAGCTTTGACTGTATGCGAATGCTTTTGTAATGGTCGGTGCTGCAGTTTTCAGTGCCTGTGGGTGGGCAGGGGTACCCAGTGAGGGTTGGGAGGCGGGTGGTTGTGTGGGCTTCTTTGACGGACACCTCTTTGTGGTAGCTGGGTGATGTTTGTTAATACACACTGAGGGTTAATCCTGTGCACACTGTACATGCTCAGGACTCCGTGTCTGTCTGTCTGTCTGTCTTGAGCGCTGTTGCTAGAATCTACATTTCGCCCTCTGTCTTTCTGTCTCAAGGACTTTGGATAAAAAATACATTTGAAAAAATTAAATAAAAAAATAAGTCACCATCCTTATCCTGGAGTGACACATCCCAAATACACCAGATTTCACTGCTGTAAACGCGCATCATCCTTTTTTTTTTTTTTTTTTTTCCGCCCCTTCATTCCCATTCCTCGCTTACTCATTCACGACAGACTGAACAACTGTGACAGTATGCATCCCCCGGTGGGGCATTCGGTGACACTTTGCTCAATGCTTTACTCCCAAGTGAGACGTCGGGAATCCTCACAAGCGCTATATATCCCAAAGCAAAACTCCAAATATTTTAAACTTTTTTGTGTTTGTGAAGAAAACTTGGATACCAAAGATATCTCTGTCAACTGTCGCTCTCTTCCTGACCGCCCTGCAGCATGTGTATTAAGAGACAAACCCAGCACTGGCTTTGAGTCCAAGCCTCAGTAATTCCAAAGCTTAGATGTATATTTTGATATATTTCTGTCAAGAAAAAAATGTGTGGAATACTCGTCTGTTTATTGTTTGTTGTCATTTTTGTTTTTCTCTCTCTCTGTATCTGTCGCAGCATGGAACTAATTGCAGAAATGTCTCACTAGGTTGAAGACATTGTATTTTTGTATGTTTTTGGGCGTGTTGTGCGATATCAGCCCAGGTGACCATTGCTTTTATCATGAGAGATAAAGTACGATGAAAAAGGATAAGGAAAAATGTACATATTCTGTCTATCTTCAGAAAAGCGTTGTGTAAAACTACTCACAGTGGACACTTGGGCTCATTGAAAGGAATGTTTCCCCCTCCCTTTTTTTTTTCTTACTCTTCGGTCTAATCTTTCTAACAGAACTCTTAACATAGAGTCACCATCTTGGACTAAAAACACTGAGGGACGCTGTTCCAAAAAATGAAAATACAAAACAAAAGGAAAAAAAAAATCCTCCAGTCATGATGGCATTGAACTGAAAGACTGTAGGAGTTGCAAGTATGTGAATCAGGATACATAGTAGATTTTGATGCGTTTGTCTGCTGTATTTTTTTGTTTTTTTACACATATACAAATCTTTTACTGTAAGTGTACAGTTTTCTTTTGTTGTAAACATCATTAAATCATTTTCAAGTGTTTTGACATGCGCTTATTTTGTTTTCTTTATGTAAAATGCTGACAGTCACCTGGAATAAGGTTCACAGAGAAATTACGTAAACAAGTCTGTGTGATGGTGCGATGCCCCACTTTGAGATTTGAGCCTACATTATTTCGAGACTACACTTGTTGGTCAAAACTCTCATAACTCAAATTATCTTTCCCCAATAAAATGAATGGAAATGCCAGCAATCTCCCGTTTAAAATGAAAATAGTACACTATAATATGTAATAAAAACATTGACTTAGTTTAATAGAAGATAAATGGATGTTTTGTTTTGGGGTTTTTGCTTCAATTCAATGGACCTTGTGCTGCACCTACGTTTGCGCGCCTTGGCCGCTTGAGGGCAGTACAATAGAATTACTGGCATGGGGCTGAAAACAACCACCTTGCAATTTGGTAAATTTCCTATCTTTTCACAACTCTATATTATCGGTCAAACCACTGGGAGACTGTTGTTTTATTTTCAGGTGGTGCAGGGTCGTCAAACCCCGGCTGGTTACGTGCACCTGCCGCAGTGGGCATCCCTCATGACTGAGGGCCCTCGTTTGTGTGGTAACAGCTGTTTTTTCAATAGGACAACGCTGCAGTTCACAATGCTCGCTTGATGGACTTCATCAGGGAAAATATCATCACTCTTTTGGACCATCCTGAATGTTCCCCTGATTTAAATCAAAGAGAACATTTGAGGATGGATGGCAAGGGAGGTTTATGAAGATGGCCATCAGTTCCGGATAGGTGAGGCCTTTTCGTGAAGCAGTCTTCACCACTTGGAGAAATGTCCCCACTAGCTTCATGGAAACACTCACATCAAGTATGCCCAAATGAATTTTTGAAGTGATTCACACCTGGGTTTGACATCTATGTCTAAGTAGAAATGCTACTGTCTTCCCCACCCTCAGAAATGAGTAAGGTTACAATATATATGTTTTATGGATCCAATCCATTCCGCTTTTGCTGTGACTCATCATTTGAATAACCATTATCGTATTTGATGGTTTAGTCATAAAATTTTCTTAAAAGTGTTGCACTTTGCTTTCATGAATTTGGGGATCAAATTCATTATATTAAAAATGCTAACAGTGATTGGCTGGGATTTCAGCATCCCATAGCTTTATAAATTATTCACTAAATGATTTATTGTGACCAAAAAAAAAAACTGTTTTAGATTTTTGACTAAACATTGTATAATAACACTGGTCTGCACCAGAAAGTGCTAGCAAGTTACTACTAGCTGAATTTAGCACTAGTGGACGTATACGTATATTTATGAAGTGCATGAATAAACTTCGTTTATAAGAAATACCTGGAAAAATTATGAGCAAAAGTCTATGTGCACTTTTTCATGAGATCCGTTATCTTCATTATGTAAGTAAATAGAAGTTGGCCTACTCGTCTACCCAACAATTCTTTAATATGCCTTACAACTGTACAAAAATCTGTCTTTTGCCCAAATACAGTTTTTTTTTTGCATAATAAAAAAACCGGGAACGTTTAGAGGGGAAAATAATATTTGGACTCTACTCCGAAACTGCCCTAGAAAATGGCTACTTTGTTTCCACATTTTTTATGCAGAGCAGTGATTGGTAAATCTGTAATACAATCTCAAATGAACACAATTATTTAATAATGGAAACTACGGTAAATTATGTAGAGTGACATGTTAATAATCAAATAAGAAACAGCCGCTTCTAGTCACGTGACTTCCGCGACCTTTTATAAGCAGGAGTCACATGATCCTGTTGTCAGCCTTTGGCCGTGCTCGATTAAGACCAAGTCAAGCAGCGCAAACTCCGCAGTCGACACCCGCTAACGCGACAGCTTTACTATTTTAGCTGGAATTTTGGGAGCAACAGCAGCGCTTTGTTGCTTTTCAATCCGTACCAAGGGCTTTTAACCGCGTTCCCGGGCTCAACTTGACACTAAAGTTAGCATTCAGACAGTTAGCATAGTAGCTGTTTTAGCTCAAGTTGTTGTCGTCGAGCTCTTTTTCGACCCCAATCTGACCCGCACCAACTGGGAGACAAACATGACGACCACCGGTGGTGTCCGGACGCTGTGGCTGACATTTACCCTCCATCTTATTTTAGGTATGTATTGATTTATTCGAGGTAAACAAAACGCATATTTGTCGACGTCACGAAAGGTCACAAACGTAACGCACGTGATCAATAAGTTTTATACAACATTGCCTTCAACAATGGACTTTTTTCAGTTTAAAGAAAGAACTACTGTTTACAAGAACAACACCAGACTAGCTGTTTTAGCCTAGTCACGTGTTGACTTACTTTTCATTAACTTGCCTCATTTTGTTTTCATGGCTATGATGTGATGTTTCAAACGTTTCGTAGGATACCGTAACTGATGTCACTAAGGAATAGTTGGAGGAAATACATTCTCTTTATTTTGCTTTTTGAAGCTACTGAAATCCCTATAGGGAAAATACTTGTCCACTAAAATTAGCAAATGAAGTCTTTTCAATAACTGGCAATGAGTCACATTTCTGCAACAATATTTTGGTCCCCACTTACCTTGCAAATGAGCTTTAATTCAGCAACACTGGAGGGTTTGCGCAAGAACAACCACTATATGGTCATGCCCCACCATTTCAAGCCGATTCAAGTCTGGAGATAGTCAAACATAGTTGTGGTTGTGTGAGCTTCTGGAGTTAGTTTCTTTGATACTTCAGGACATGGCTAACCACTGTGATGTCACCATGAACTGAAGTCTGCTCTATAAAATCCTGGGAGTGAATGTTCATTGGTTTATGGCGTCACGTTGTAGTTCGTTTGCGTTCTGCACTGAGAAGATGAACCGAAACATACCAACAAGTCAAGTTCTCATTGGCTTAAAATAGAGTAGTAGTAGTAGAGGCCTTCAGAAGATAACCTTTTCCTCTGGTGATTTTTTTTTTTTCAGCATTTTCCTCAAAATACAAGTTTTCTTAACCCCTGATGCATATTACTATTTTTTCGAAAGATGCATCTCCTTTTCTCAGAAGACTTTTTTTCGGACTGGAAAAAAATGTCACTTATAATATTGTTACTTTACAATTTCTAGACTGGTATTAAAAATGGATGAATAGGTTTGTGTAATATTCTGTACATATGGTGTGATGTGGTTCAAGGCATTGTAGCCATGCACCAGAGTTTGGCTACCGCGACGCCGCCCAGCACTGACGCACCACATAAGGAGCCCGGCAGACCGGAGACTGGGCACTACCAGGTGACCGGCACCAATGGCACTGTGTGCTTGCTGGCGTACATGGGCCTCCAGCTCAACATCAGCTTCAGCTCCGCCTCCTTAAACCAGGTGCTCCTACACACCCTTGTTTATCGCTCCATGGAAAATGCTCACCGGTCCAACTGCTTAACGGCCCATCTTTGTGCGTGTGCAGACAGTGCAGGATGTCGTCAACCTCAATCCCAACACCACAAAGGCTTCCGGGTCATGTGACACAGACAGCGCCATGTTGCAACTCTCGGCAGATGCCGATAAAACCAACCTGACCTTTTCCTTCTTTCTTGTAGGTTTCTCTAAGCTTACAAGTGCATAGTATGTATAATTGACTCACATCTCATTTCCCCCCCAGAACACTACATCCAATAAGTACCACTTGAGTCAAATTTCTCTGTCAGCATCCTGGCCAGACATGAAAGGTGAGTCTTCTGGCTACAACATTGGGTCCATCCTTGTAATATAAAGAAATGCCAGAAAGGAGCCATGTTTAAAATTGAGACAAAAAAAACACAAGTTGCGCTTCAATTTTGAATGCTTTAAGACATATTAGAAGCGGTATTGTTGAGCGGTCACTTGGTGGATTTTTCGTCCCCCCTCTTCCCTGAAAAATATTACATCGACAGTAGCAGAAGCTCAGGCTCACCAACCACATTTGTGGCTTTGCACACTTGTTTTGACTGTTTATCAAAATGATTTTGAATTGTCCAAATCTTAGGCTTTTAGACTCTCAACAGGAAGTACTCTGGTTTCTGCAATTCTCTCTAAAAGGAGACTGATTATCATTTCATATTCATTCAAAATGAGACATTTGCCAACATTTGATTTGACTTTTTTACACTAATCAACATTTTTGCCCGTTTTCCGATCTGTGACTGACCAAACCTGGAACTCAAAATTACATTATAATTAATATATGCAGTACTGTTTTTCATCAGGACTATTCTTTGCCTTGTTGTCCAAGTAGTAAATCTGTCCTGTATCCTGTATCAGAGCCCTTTATGGCACGTAACAGCAGCCTGGACTACCTTCGGGGAACCCTCGGCTTCTCGTACATGTGCCACGAGGAGCAGACTCTTGACGTGGTCCAGACCTTGTCCATCAACACCTTCCAATTGCAGGTGCAGCCGTTCGGCCTCACCCAGAACAAATTTGGCACAGGTAAACCATCTCATAGCTCATGACTGTTTTCCCCACAAGCATTTTGCCGCCCCCGATTTTTGCTTTAAAAAAAAGAAAATTAAATTCCCTCCCCACTCTCACAGCCGAGCAGTGCCAGCTGGTTGAAGACGACATGCTGATCGCAATTGTGGTCGGGGTGGCCTTGGCCGGCCTGGTCCTCATCGTGCTGGTTGCCTACCTCATCGGCAGGCGGAGGAGCCATGCAGGCTACCAGACCATCTGAAGTGGCATACGCTCGCATGTAACCGAAATCCTCCCTCTCCGTGATTAACCGATGTCATATTTAACACGCCACACACTCCCATATCCTTCCTTACTGCTGGAGGATGTGTATGATTGACGATGATATAATAAAAGGGATGTCATTAGATTTGGGGGGAAATATCTGGTAAGCAAAGGAAGAATCTTTATTGTGTTCTATTTATGAGTTTTGTAAAGGGAATTATGGAATTTCAGGGCACGTGTTGCTTTTGTTGGGTGGCAACCTATAGTGGTTTTGTTTACTTAAAAGACAATAACCGGTTTGTTGTGGTGAAGACGCTGTTTGTTTGGACTTTAACATTGTTACATTTACGTCCCTCACTAGGTACCTCAATGTTGCTTGCTGCTTGTTAGTCATGATTGTCAAGTCTCAGGAATGTTGTTGCATCTGTTACAAACTCTAATTTGAGGTTGGTTTATGAGAAGGTGATTTTCTGTGCAACCTTGCAAAAATGCCATGTTGGTTCCGATAATGATATGATTGTCAAAAGTCAGTTTAGCAGCTAAAACAGGCGACAGCACTGGCACGACTATCACTCTAAAGTTAGACTAGTTGAGCAAAAATCCTGGTTATGCTCCATTGCTAGAGTACTAATATTCCCCGTCATAGATTAAGCACATTTTGTCAAATACACACCAAGTTTAATCATATTGTGTTGAATCTATTTGTCATGCGTATTGCCCCTGGGCTAGGTCCCCTTTATTTGTATTTATAACTTTCTAACCTTAATTGTGTTTTGAAGGTTAACAAGTTGAACAAAAAAATACAAGCGGGACTAGACGGCAACCTTGAGGCACTCATCAAAACAAAATAGGTGGCGGACATTTGATGAATTAATGTGGCAAATTAATGCTCTATTAATCGAATACAACTCAGGATTTATGCTAGGATAACCGAACCTTAGTGTGGTTGTCAGTCTGGAGTTGAACTCTGTTAGATCCCCATTATCAACCCAAACAAAAAAAAACCACTCAAATCCCAATCCCTAAATCAAACGTGTTTTGTGGCTTTTGCCTCAAGGCTTCCCAGTGACCACTAATTTTATTGGTTAGCTTAACAATAAAACATTTTTAATAACATGGTGAATTTAACAATGCTGGGTTACGCCTCGTTTAACTGAGTGCTATTTCCGCCATTTTTGATGAAGCAAAATTTGTCACTCTTTGGATTTAATTTACTGTGGAGTGCCTCAAGGCTCCCCCCCAGGTCCAATTTAGATTTTTTTTGGTTGGCTTTTTAGCCTTCAACATTTGACACCGTTAAGTTAAGCAATAAAACCAGTTTCACTTGAGTGTTAATTTTCCCCATAATTTATAAAAGGAATTTTGGAAAATGCTTGCCCTCAACCACTCCTCCACCTTTAATATTTAGGGGTGCTCTTCTCGGTCCGCTAAGTAGCTTTCTTATCCTTCATTGTTTGAGTACCATACTTAAGTTAGCCCAGTTTAGCATAAATCCTGGGAAATCGGCATGTCCTTTTTCCTCACTTTGTTAGTGAAGATTAGTTTTCTGTTACACACCAACTTGTCCACTTTGTGCTGCACTCCCTTACATAATTCAAGTGGCCAAAATGCTTGCATCAGTGTTTTTTTCTTTTAAATCAGTGCCTTTCCTGCTGCAACATGTGAGGTAATGTTAACCCGGAGGTACTTGATCTTTCTTTCTCACTATCTTTGTACAGAGCCTTATGTAGAACATGCATCATTGTCAGTGCTGAGATTTGTTTGTTTACCATTTAGTTTACTGTCCCTCATCTGGAGCCCCCATTGGTGTTGGTTTTAATGGATTGTTTGAAATGTTTTCTAAATGGTCAATAAAAGTGATTTGAAAGTTGGTCTTTTAGTTTTCTTTGACTTGGATTTAAATTGGCTTGTGAATGTCTTCCATTTACATGCTTGGGCTACAAATAACCTTACTCTGTATAGTACCGACTTGAAGTACAATTTCAGTTAGAAATTAAGTGAAATACATACCTCACTATCTTAGATGTGCTGCAGTGGCCTTTTTTCCCCCCTCGTGAAATAGAAACTCGAATTTAAAGGAAGTGGAGACAGTTGATGAAATGATATTTTTAAATCCTCTATCCTACATTCAACTGCATACATTGCAAAGAAGATATTAAAGGAGGACAAGATCCAAGAGGCCCATTTTTCACTAACAAGCTCAGTCTATATTTTTTATCAGGAAACTGAATTTTTTTTCTTTTTATCAATTTCAGAGAAATTAGGAAATAAGGGAGTACTTAAATGTCTACTTTTAATGAAGAACATGGCCTCATATTGTGACTTGCTGCATTCCTACCGTGGACGACTCACAAATGCGTGTGGCGATCTGGAGACTGTGTGTGTGGCTCCGTAGCTTTAATTTAGGTAATAATTCATGAATGCCCAAGCAAAGAGACAAATACCTCCATAGAAGTCCAGGTGCCTTCAATGCCACCCTCAAAACATATTTCCAGTAAATTACAACAGTTTTCCATCAAATGTTGAAATTAGGCTTGACTGATACTCAATAAACAAACATGTTCCACAGTCTCTGCTTTGCTGCAGTACCCCGTTTTCTTGCAGCCCACACTCTTTAATAATTGTTACTAAAATGTAGGAGGCCTTCATTCTCTGTCATTTGTTGGCTTGTTTCATTCTGTGTCATGCCCTTAAGGCACCGTGGTTGCAATCAGTCTGGATTCTTCTTCCTCTATTGACTGCCGGCATTTGTCCCGCAGTTGATCGATGGTTGCCATAGAAAGGCTGCCTGGTTCTGCAAATATTTTCTGCAAAACCACAATGAGGAAAATTGGTTTCTTGTCTAATTGATGCAAACTCGAGGTAGGTCAGGCACCTGCATGAAGGTGTGGCAGTCCAGCGTGAAAACTCCGCGGGTTATCCACTTGAAGCAGTGGCACACATCCGTCAGAGAGCGGGCCCTCAAGATTTCCGGCTGGTGGTGTCGGATGAGAGTCAAGGCCACCCGGAAAAGCACCTTGGAGCCTTCATAGAAGAGACAGTCCCACACACGAAGGACGGTCTGAAAGTACAACAGCACTTGGAGAGAACACTTTTTTGCTTTTAGCACTCTAAAATATTGCACTTTACCCAAACAGAGTAATTACATAATATAATATAAAGATTTAAACCGTTGGTGCATCGTGAATTGATGCGGTAATTAAATTCAATGTGCTGTTCCTTCTGATGTGCCAGCTATGGCCACCAGGAGGCAGTGTACTACGACAGTTATGCAGACATGAATGAAAAAGGAAATATGTAACAGCTCAATTAGTATGGGGAATTTGATTGTGGAAAAAAAGTAGGAAATTTATCGTGAAAAGTGTCAAATCTGCGGAATTGAATTTGGAAACTATTTCTCAAGATTTTGTGAATGAGTAGAACTGTAAGTGTGCGAGAAAAATGGCTGATTCACGAATCAGGTGAAATGTTCAAGTTGGAATGGTTTGAATCGGTCGAGAAATCCGGAAGGTTTCAATCAGTTGAAAATTGGTGTAATAATGTATTTGTGTGTTTAGAACAGGGGTCTCCAAATTCGGTCCCCGAGAGCTCATATCCTGCATGTTTCAGATGCTTCCCTCCTCTAACACACCTGATTCAAATTATCAGGACCATTATCAGGCTTCTGCAAAGCGTTCTGATGAGCTGATCATTTGAATAAAGTGTGTTTATTGTTGGTGACCCTGGGTGTAAAATACGGTGAATGCGCACATATGAGTATAAACATATCCATCAAGCTCTTTCGGTCACCTCAACGGGGAGAATGTCGACGTAAAGACAAATGAACCATCGGGACACCACCACGCTCCATATGCCGGGATAGTGGGCCATCAGCTGACCCACTGCAGGAGCTTTAACCTTCACCAGCTCCTCGAGAACCTCCTGGTCCGTCCTGAGGCCCAGCATGGCCGGGCTGTAGTAGTCTTGGTCAAAAAGCACTTCATTAGTCTTATGTGAAATGTATGGCAATGTTTGTTTAGCGACTCTAAATTGTCCATTGGTCTGAATTTGAGAAGTAATTCCTATTAAGGACCTGACCGATTAATCCGATTTAATTGGCCTGTACACATAACAACACAAGAGAATGACATTGAAACACACACAACATCCTCCCCAAAATATATTTTTGGCATTTCTTTTTCTCTGTTGTAATGCCAAACAAATACTAAAGAAAAATATGTTGTAAAACAGTCAAATGTTCTGTTGGGCAACTCCTTTCCTCCTCCTTGTTATACATGTCTCCCTCGCTCAACACACCTGATTAAAATGATCAGGATCGTTATCACGCTTTTGAAGAGCTTGCTGATCATTTGAATCGGGTGTATTGGAGGAGAGATACTTTCAAAACATGCAGGAAAGCTGCCCTCAAGGAGTGGTGAACCCCTTCTTTAAGTGATAAGTAACCCATGAAAAAGTGATTTTATTAATTCTATATTTTTTAATTAACCAGGCAAATCAGTTATCTGAATTGTGTTCTGCCAAACAATTGGTTTCGGCCATTTTCTAGGTCCAGTGTGTCCTCTCACCCCTCTTGCCCCAGGTCAGCTGAGAAAGAATCGAGGGCTATAGCTGTTTAATGACACTGAAATCAAATCCTACCAGGTAGTATTGTTCCGAGCAGTGCGTCCATAAGCCAGAAAGCTTTCTCTTCATCTTTGGTGACGATGATGATGTAGCCTGCGATAAAGTTCATTTCCTGGAATGAATGGAGACAGTGATGAAGTCAACTGTTGAGGTGAGTAGTTGTATGTTTTAGTTTTACATACTAACATTTACATACTAAAATGACACAAGTATAAGCTTTTTAATTTTTTTTTGCTTCTAATCAGTGGACATTGCGCTACTCATTTGTTTGTGCATACAAATCAATGTACACGTTTGAAGATTTTTGCCACACATGTGTGACTGTGGTTACAGATCCGGATTCTTTTTAGACATTTGTGAATTGAAATACACATTTCGAAATGTTTTTGCTACAATAGTGCCGCCATAACCTTGGCCACTTGGGGGCAATATAAGACAGAGTTATTACACTATTCGTTCGCCCGCCTGTTGTTTTATTTAGTTTGAGTTAAAGTTGAGTTGCGTTCACTACCACCATACAGCACTCAATATTTTTGCTCGAAGATTAACAAAAAAATCCCACATGCATTATAATTCAAGACAACAACCGAATAGCTAATTTTGGGGATCTTCACCTGACAATAGCCCACAGCCTTATTATGGTGTCCATAAGCCACCAGCACGTTGAACAGCGCCCTCTGTAGGCTGGGCTTTGACTCACTTTGGGAAAAAACGTTATCAGGAAAAGTCCTGTGGATGTCTAGTCAGGAAAAAAACAGACAAATGCATGAGAGTATGGTTGGGTTTAGTGTACTGGGGGGAACGCAGATAGTGTTGCACCTAAGCGGATGCTCTCCTTCAGCCTGGTGTCGTGCTGCAGGGCCCCAAGGGACTGGTAGTAGCCTGGGTTCCTCTCCAGCTGATTCTGGGCACCGCTGGTCGCCATCCACACTTTGGCCCGCAGGTCGCTGGGCACGCCTTTACGCACGAACCTCTTCACTTAGCAAATAAAAATACACTGATCACAAAATATTGACATTGCAACATAATGTGATGGTACGCCAACAGAAAGTGATATAAAATATTGATATCACAAAATATTGCAATATTATCTCAGTACGGTATAGATATAATCAAACATCAGTTCTGGGGGTTGTACAAAATATTGATATCGCAGTATATATAATTTTATTTTGCACAGCACAGTACCCGTATGTCACTGTCACTCTGATTATCAATTTTCCAAAAGCTACCCAAAATGAAAAAAAAATCCAAATATTTTAAAATATATATATTTTTTTGTACAGATGCTAAAAAGTTTGTGTATTCTGGCATAGTGCCGGGTCCAATTTGTCCCATGCCTGCTGTTTTTATTCAGCCGGAACTGGAGATTTAAGATTGATGGAATTATGAACGGTTCCAAATAAAAGTCTGTGTTAGCACAAAAGCTTCAGGCTTCTACTAGAAAGCAAAATGTTACAACAAGCCTTCTAGAACATCTGAATATTTTGGGTTTAATCATTATTTCAGTTGTTTATTTTTACTTTCCTCCATGAAAGGTTTTTAAAAAAATCTATTCCTTCATTCAGGTCAGGTTATATGTCACTTTAATGTTTTTGACTTTTTTATAACCACTGTCTTGCTCCTTTATTGACATGACTGTTTCTTGTTTAGGTACCGGTTAGGTCCTTCTTCACATGTGGTTTGTTTTGAAGGAGCTTGGACCATCTCATGGACCTTCTGCTCAGAACACCTTCATACTTGCTCATGACTTGTTTGCAGGCCGCCACGTGGTCGCGCCCCTGCGAGAAGCCGTACGGGTCGGTGCTGCTGAGGGAAAGCCCAAGAGGGAAGTAGAACAGATGAAAACAGAAAAGAGAGGAAAAAGATGGCTCAGCGTTATTATGCACTCTTCTTTCTATTGTCCCGATGACGGACGCAAACTGGAGCTTCCTCTGACTTGGGTTTCTCTTGCCAGTGGATCATATGGCCTGACTAGGAGGCCACTACGTTTTAAGTTACAACAAGTCAGTATTAGCATTCAGACTTGAAGAGCTTCAACATACTCAGGTATTAACCATTGCAGGACAAAAACATGATTTTAGTTTAAACAAATGTTGTAGCTTTAAGCTAAATTGGGCATAAATCTTACAAAGGGTGCTGTTAAGTACTGTCGGGCCAACAGATGACTAAGATTTCAAATCCATGCTTCCGGCCACAAAGAGCCCCCGTTCTCCAAGTTGGACACCCCATCTTAAAGTAAAAAATTACCTGTCACTACTTCCTTTCATGTCTTCCGCCATTCCATGCAGTCAGTCTACAAGGCAGACTGTGAATTAAAGGACATCGTTGTTTCCTTGGGAGAGGTCGCGTTCCCTGTGGAGGTAAATAACAAAGTTGCCTGCCTGCCCGGTTGGCGGCTTTGTCGTGTCTCAACTTACAGCAGAGGGAATGGTTGTAAGTAGACACGCAAGAAAATGCAAATGAGATACAAACATTACACTGAAGTGGATTTGAAAATAGCTTTGAAAAATTCTCATCAATTTTGATTTTTTTTTTTTTTACTAGAAAAGCTATACCCACCATTTTTTAGGAGGCGGGGGGGGTGAATAAATGTTTAAACTGCATGTTACAGTGGCATATATTAAACATTCGTACATTTTTCGATTAGTCATACTGTTTTCATACAGGTCACTAGAGTGGAACTTGGAGAGCTGTTTTTTTTTTTTTTTAAAACATTACTTGTTTGAAAAGCACGGATAGGATAAGAGGAGCTAAATCAATATATTATGGAAAAACTCATGCTTTTATTGACCTTTAAATGGAACAATATACTGTACTTACATGAATGTTCATTCGTCTCCACCTCTAACAATATTGAACAGAAACAAATGTATTGATAAGGCTTGTTTATAATTCATTTTGCGCTGTAGCTTTAGAATAGCTCCGAACTGCTTCAGGGATGCCTAAAAGTATCAAGAACACTTCTCAGGTTCAATTCATTCATTAACGGGCCTTGATTGTTCTGAACAGGCAACTCGAGAGTGAATCGATTGTTACCTGTCAAGAGGGGCTCCATTTTGCCCTAATCTATTCGAGACATGACTAATCGATCCCGAAATGCCATCCCGACTCCGAGCGGTTACGACAAAACTTTCCTTGGTGAAATGAAATCCGAACAAAGCATAGCTGTGACGCTGCGTGTTTTTTTTTTTGGTTTTGGTGGACGTTTCACAGCAAGTAGCAACATTGAAGATGCGATCACAGCCTCAAGGCGACGCACTATACTGACATCAAACCCGTGAGACATCTTTTAAAGAGTACATAAAAGAATGCTTTATAAACAGGATCATATTTATATTAATCTTCATATAATTCTCTTTTGTAAATAGATACAGTATGTACGGTCAAGTTGTGGTGCTGGTGTCGTGAGCACTCATTTGTCCTCTCTTTTTTTCCCGTCCATTCGCGCTCGTCTCCCCGTTGCGTCAGCGTCCATCCCGCAGCAGTGTTCGCTCGCAGGGTTCTGAGGATCCGGCAGGAGGAGCCCGGCTTGTTCCGGCAATGTTCCTCCTCCGCACTCTCCTCCAAGTGCTGCTGTTGGCCACCATTTTTTAAATTAAAAAGAATAATCCACCTTCAAAAAAATTCCAATGAAGTCTCTGAAAAAGAAATACTCTCCTTTCCGGGTCTTTGTTTTTTTGTGTGTGTTTTTAGAGAGTTTTATGTTTTGTTCCTGTTACGATCGGTCGAGCAAATTCCACAAAGTCGTCTATAAGCACTGGCCACGCCCCTAAAGGAAAAAACAAAACAAAACATGGATCAGATATAGTAAAAACTAGTCACCTGATTTTATGTCAAATTACCACGATACCTTGACTTATAAGTGACATTTGTTCAAAACCACAATTTTGTTGCGCAGCAATGCATTGGAACATATCATACAAGAGAATGCAAAGAAAGACACTTTTTTAAGTAAGCAATGGCTAGCCAATTCTGAAAAAAAATAATCACAAATATTTTTATTGATATTAAAAACTATTAATAAACAAGATTTGTCATTGATTTAAAACAAATTTTGAACTATCAAAACTCTAAATATAACTTAAAAGAACCAGAAAAGAAATTAGTAACAATGTAAAATGACATATTGTATCAGATGGATAAATGGATAGAATAAAAATAATAATAATGATACTGGCTGTGCATGCAGTAGTTCTCTTTCTATATTTCCTTTCCACTTCAAGCATATCCAAAGCTCGCTCATAACTGAAATTTTGGCGTGCAACACAAAGCAAAAAAAAAAAAAAAAATAGAAAAACAACCAACTGCTCATAACACAAAAAACTTATAAGTTGGGGTACTCATAAGTCAAGGTAACTGTGTAGTGGGAAAGAATTACTGAATGAGCCAAAAAATTCCAAAGACAAAATCTCAGAGGAACTATTCTAAGCACTTTTTTTCTTCTTCAAGCAACCCCTCAATTTTTATTATTATTATTTTTTGCCTCTTGACTATTTTGGGTTTTCAACTCTTACCTTCCTCATCATAGTTGGACAAGTCATCCGCGATCATGTTACCAAAGTCCAACAGCAGGTTCCAAGTGTCTTTTGGGATGGAGCGTTTATGGTGCTCCTGAAATGACCCGTTGCCAAGATATGCTTATTATTTATTGTGCTTGAACATCGCTGCTTCTGTAGGTTTTGACTCACCAAAAGAAATCTGTTCCAAAGGTCGAGGAACTTAAATCTTCCTAACAGAACCAAATTCCAGTAAGCTACGGCCATCTCCAAGTCTGTAGGGGGAAAAAAAAGTAAAAGTCATCACGTATCTGAGGTTTGCTGTTTCAAAATGCTATACTAAAATACAGTTGACCTTTCAACATTTACAATTTCAAAATTTTCAATTTGATTTAATTGTTCATTTTAATTAGTAAATTATTATTTATTAGTAAATTAATTAGTCCAAAGTTAAATATTTTTCCAGTATAATTTCGAGTATATTTCCATAACATGGTAAATTTATTGTTATACAAATAAAATTATGGCACATAGACATTTTCCTCATTATTTACAATTTAACTAAAATTAGTTTTCTGCCCTTAAATATTATCTTTCACAAAAGTGATTTTTTTTCTGTCATAAACTAACACTTGTGAAAGCCAATTTTGCATCCTAATTTATTACCAGTCGTAAAATTACAACCTATCATCATGAATTACCACTCTCAATTTCTAGTAATATTTCCAATCTTGTAAAAAAAAAATTGCCCATAATTTCCAACTTCCCAAGACTGACTTTATTCTCGTAACTTGACTTTATTAATAATACTCTATGAGTAGGATTTTTTTTTCCTACTGCGCCCTAAATCCCCCCCTCTGTATGTTTACTCTTTGGCAAACATTGAGTGATTCTCCTTACCTAAACCCTTCTGACCAGGATTTTTGGCAAAGTTAAAGGTGAACTGGTAGAAATCCTTGAACTTGCCGCTGTCTTTCAGCTCCTGTTCGAGTCTTGGCAAAAGGGCCTTGAGCTTGTCAGTGCTGTCGCACCTACAAGGCGGGAGGCCAAGAACATGAATTTCTTGGTTCAATTACAACATGACAGCATTGCTGATAAACAAATTTAACTACGATACATGAGCCACTTGCTGCTTTAGTTCTACATACATTACATACACATGGAACTTCTTTCCCACATAACGCCTTACCCGAGTTCCGTCATTCCGTCCAGGAACTCCTTCTTGGAGAACTCGCACTGAGTGGCGGCCCGAAACTTCCACGCCACCACCAGAACGCTGATGCTGGCCGGATCCAGCACCAGGTCGTCACAAAACTGCTGGATGCCCTCGATGCCGATCTTGTTCTCATCCTGGGGATCTGTATGGGTATGTACAGTAGAACGAGTTATCTTGTGGAAATGTGCTATTCATCAGTGATTCTGCCTTCTTTTTAAGAACTCCTAGGTACTAGTAAACATCTAAACAATGTGAATTGAATTTATTTTTAATGAAAGCCCATGTTGGATTTTTTTTTTTTTTGCACAAATAAATGTGATAGAAATTATAAAATGTGATTTTTTTTCCCCAAGGTCCACTGTCCATGCATTTTAACAAACATAAAATTCATCTTTATTAAAATAAGTACCAGATGTGCAATATTATAAACTAGTATTTTTGTTTTATTGGTGTGATTTATGCTAAAATTAAGGCAAATGAACCACGAAATAATACAAAAGAAAGGTTATTTATCAACGGTATTTCAATTAAAGTTGTTGACTAAACACTTTAACTTGCAGCTGTCTAAGTGTTCATGGCAACAAAATTCTACCAAACAAGAAGAGCATGAACATAAATCAGTAAATCAAAAATCCGATTCCAACAATAATACAGACAAATCCCATGGCAACTACACACCATCCCATTTTGCCGTTGAGTTACTCTATACCACCGAATGGGAATCTCCTGATCTGATTAAGCAATCAGTAATCGGGGCCCATTAAGTGATTTTCAGGTGATCGGGTTTAAAAATCGGTGTTCCAAATTTCATGAATTTCAAAGGTTGCAAAGTGGTCACTTTAATAATCCAAATATATAAAGAGCTTGTCAACTTGAACAGTAATAAATTAATTTTAGATAACGCAATGTTTTGTTTCGTTTTTGTCTTAATGAATTGCCGAGCTATCGCAACGGGACTCGTTATTGGCAGATACTAAAAACCAAACACTCAGACTTGCGTGCCAAAAAAAGTGTGATCAAGGCATCCCTACCACGTACCTTTGTAGCGGTTGAAGAGTTGCTCCAGCTTCTTGCGGTCAACGGACGTCTTCATGGACTCCTTGCAGTAGAGGTCCGGGTTCTGGAAGTAGTTGTCGGTGGCCACCTCCAGCTTCCAGTCATTCTGCGTGAGGCAGTAGACGGCCGTCTTCTCACCCGCCTGCGTGAAGGACATGAACTGCCGCACCTTGTCCCTCTGCGACGATTTCAACTTGTGCTGCGCGGGCAACAGGGCAAACGGGCGGTCAGCGGCGAGCAGACCCCAGAGCGCCCAGACCAGGTAAAAACAGAACAGCGCGCAGAGACACACCAGCGCGCACAGTACCGCGTCCACAGGCATTCAGGACACATGGGGGGACTGAGACCTAGTCCTCGGCAACACTTAGGATGGTCCCAAGTGTGAGCCCTCACATGACTCATGTAATAGGAGCTACCCTGACTACTTGTAGGGACTTTAACAACAACTCCCCTGAGGTGGTATTTGTTTTTGGCTCAGCTCTGAGGCCCACGAGCCGTAGGTTGCCTACCTTCGTGCTACGCTTTTAACAACGCCCATCATGTTTTGAGTAAAGTGACAGTAGACTGTCATAAGCACTATGACGTTATAGCAAGCTGTGTAATACGGGAGTATAACAAAGGAACAGCAATAGCGGTGTGGTGGGAATGGAAATCGCCGGGTTAGCATTGGCGAGCTACTTTCTAGACGCTTCGGTGTGTTACTAACCTTAATAACACGCGTGTTATGGTGTCAGTGAGCTATCGCGTCATACTTCGGGGTTCGTAACTACGGCGGCCGAGCTTGTGTTATGTTAACATGCTTGACAAACAGTGGGACGTTGCGGCAGGCTGCGTTGCTAGCTAGCTGCTGCAGCCCCAAAAATATCAACTGACCTGCCGTTGAGAAACAGCAAGACAAACGACACTCGATGCTCAACGTGGAGTAAGGACGCGACACGAGCATTAAAAGAAAAGCGACACAGGGCCACGCGCGTAGAAAGACGGCGCGGCGGCGAGGGAGACGAGAGGGGATTGTGTTTATTTTGGTTACCTACCATTTTCACAATTCACACCCGCTAGTTGACCAGTTTGGGAGCCGCTCAGTGTGCGCATGCGCGGAAGTCGACAAACAGAGGGCGCAACTTTATGAATTCTCATATCGTTGACAGTATTTTGTTGTTGTTGCGTAACTTGGTAAACACGTTAGAATTTCAATACGAAACACCTCAAATTAACTTATTTTTTAACTTGTATTTTTACCCATATGTATGGGGCCACATGTCCTTAAAGCAATGATTCTCTCTTCAATTATTACATTTTGAGCCCCCCCAACTGGCCAGCGCGAATATATAATTTTCTATAAAACTGTTTTAAGTACGAATCTCTATAGTATTGCATCCTAAATAGCATTTAAAAGGAAATATAGATCATCCTGCGACAAAGATGAACTTTATTAACTTTTTTTCAAAATATTTAGATAAAAATAAATCGGAGCGCCACTACCTAATGTAGTGGATGTGCTCTTACACTTTATTCATGTATGTAAAAAATAAAAGCTGCTATCACTAAATGCCTAACCACGCACACGCCCATGCAGTAGGCAACAATGTCGTGCTTTCATGGCAAACATGACATTTTCTGGGTTACCCCAAACTTTGAACAATAAGCAGTGGTCCTCAAGCCATTTTCTGTCACGGATCGGTTTCCGGTCCTTCACACATCAGACCAGTACCGGATCGTGGACGTATGGTTGGGGACAATTCAGTAATGGCTTCATCTGCCTTCATCAAATTATCTACATATTAATGTACTACTACTAAAATTACAACAATACAATAAATGGATGGTTGTTTGTCTATGTGTGCCCTGCGATTGGCTGGCAACCAGTTCAGGGTGTACATCGCCTACTGCCCGAAGACAGCTGGGATACGCCCGTAACCCTCCTGAGGAGAAGCGGCTCAGATAATGGATAGATATTAATAGATATTTATGAGTGCTGTATCTAAATTAGGAAATGAAAAACTAGGCTCCCATACAAATAATAATATGATGTTTAACACATTTAAAAGCCCAATTTACAGAACAATCCTGCAGTTAATAATCAAATGAGCTGTAGCACTTCATCCCTGTTCAGCAAATTTTGCTGCTCGCTGATTCAGATTAGCTTTATCTGCATGAATGCACTCCCCAACAAGTGTGGAAGCCACACAAAAATATTGCTGATATGGACTATCTGCCACTGCCAGCCTTCCTTCATCTTTTTTTGTGTTACAATGAACGGACGTCAAAAGTATCATTACATGACGACACGGCAGGACTTATGTGCCTCAAATAGTGTCGCATATATAGTACATTTCTTAGGGCCATGACAGAAATAAAACATGGTTTTTGTAATTATTGGGTGCTTACGTCCATCCTTTGGTAAACCCTACTTTTCTACCTTCCCTTCTTACCTCCTTTTTTCCTCCCTTTCCACCACACCTTTTTTATTCAGGCAGATAAACTTTTGTTTCTGTCTTCCTTCTGACACCTTTCCTTCCACCTTAGACCTAATTTTTCTTTTTTACTTCATTATCTTGTTCCATTGCTCCCATGGTCATTCATGCCTTCCTTTTCTCCTTCCCTTTAGCTCACCTTTTCTTCTTTCCTTTCTGACCTGACCTGTGCCTCCTCTCTTGTCTGCTTTTCTTCCTACACTCCCATTCCCTAGGTTCATTTTATTTGATTATTTTCCTTCCTTCCTTCGCTAATAACTAGTATATGCCCTTCCTTCCTTCCTTCTTTCCTTCCTTCCTTCCTTTCTTTCTTTCTTTCTTTCTTTCTTCCTTCCAGTACATGTCAATACACTTTTTGAATTCACTTTGGGGTTCTTTCTTAATGCATATTATTTCCAATTATTCACTGTAGCTGAAAACAAACATACATCCGTTTTTCTATTCTATTTATCCTTATTAGTGGAGGAATACACCCAAGAATTGACTTTGTATTTTTTCCCAACTTCGCAACTTAAGCCTCCCAGTTCAGAGCGGCGTTCTAGTCCACTTTTCCTAGTAAGAAGTCCAGAAAAGTATTTCCCACCAGCCTCGGACGGAGCATAACTGTTAATTTCCACGAGGGGATGATTATTTAATGGTATTTTACATTTTTTTTTAATTATAACAACTGTGCTGGTGACTTCAGAAATTTACCGCAATCCATAGTTTATTTTGCTATTAAATTACATCTATCTACTGTTCTTACTAATTGACTGATTTAACTTTCAATTTACATTTTATGGATGGATATTTAATAGTATTTAACAATTATTTAAATAAAACAGTAAGATACGGTTGTATATTCACCGTACAGTTACAGAATTTAGTTCTATATATTTTCCATATCCCTTTATAATGGTTTGACAAAAGGGATAATTGTTCTAGGACATACGAACACACAAAATTATCTCCTTTGGACGTGTAAACCCCAAGCAATTCAATGGAACGCGAGGGATAGGAACGGATCACGTTGTTTTTACGCCTCCTTTGCGACAGGTGGCGGTGTCCTCAATATCAAATCTACGCGCCGTCCAATCAGAACGTCGTGATAGAAAGTGGGCGGGGACTACTTTGACTGCTTTGCTTTCGTTTCGTGGAAGGCGACCAATCAGAGGCAACTGAAGCCATACACCGCCAAGATCAGATTGTGAGTTGTGCTGCCGTAGCAAGGTTAGCCGAGGGTGGATAGAAAAAGCTAACTACACTTGCTAACTTGTGGAGTGCACCGGTAAGCGTGTTTCAACTCGTCTCTGGCTTGGCCGCCGGCAAATTTATGTGTGACACAGTTCAGAGGCAGTGTGGACGTTCTAAAACAATTTGGGGAGAGTGCGCCAACCGAGTTTTAAAAGATAACTCCGGCGGTCTTGTCGATGACAGCTGTGCTTAGCTCGGCCGCTAGTTGCTAGCGGTCGGCTAACAAAGCGCTGGTGGGTCTTCATTGATGACCGCGAGTTAGCGACTTGCTAACAAACACGGTCATCGCCAAGCCACTAGTGTTGCAAGTTGTCACTATTTACTTGAGAGTTGAGTTGAGTTTCTACGAGCACCTCACCCTTAAAAATTGTTCCAGATGTGAACTTCAGAGTTTCAAATCGCTGACTCTTTAACGGCAATGATGGCAAAACAGAATTGGCTTCCCGAAAGTGTTTAAAAACAAAGTAAACAGTGTGGAACTCGGGCTAGCAAAACCTAATGTTAAATTAGTAAGGGAGTTGTATTGGTGCGACCATTTACAACTTGAGGGAGCATTGTATATACATTATTATTATGAAGTTGTAGTGGTCCCTGAGAATGGGCCACCATTTGGCGTTGACAGGTGTGCATATGACGATTAAGATCACTCCCGCACCAACCGCTTTAAGTCTGGACTAATTTAATGCCACGCGCGATATGTTTTTCCCCCTGTCGTACGCACGAATAAAAAAATTAAGTGAACGTGAAATTATTCGACTGACAAAATGATCCCAAAAGTATAGTTTGACTTTGCTTGCAATGTTTCCTGTTTGCTAAGGATTTAGACCTCCTCTTCCTCCGCTCTCAAATGCCAACAACAACGGCAGCCGTCGAAGAAACAGCCCAAGTACCCTCGTAAGTGCACACAATCTCGCCCGCTTTATTCCCCTTTTCATCCGAACGCTGGCCCAAGCAGCTCCCGGACTTTTTCACGTTAACGACGAGGGGCAAAAAACGGGACCAATCGAGTCCAGAACCGCTTTCAAAGCGTGCATTAGCTCGCTAGCTAGCAGCGGGGCTCTGTGCAACCAGGGTGGGTTAGCAGTATCAGTTAGCTAGCCGCACCTCAACAAAAGAGTGCTGCGATGGGGGAATACGGGCCTAGCGTGCTGTTACTCGTTCTGTACATGACTCTATATCACTTTGTTTTGTCTTTGTTAGTTCGTGTACATGAAGTTGGTATCTTTTGATCAAACCTGTAGCAGAAGTTGGCCACCTCTCCTCCACCTGAAGTAGGCCTTGTGCGCCCATAACCACTCAAAAGTTATTAACCTCCTTTTCTATGCTGCCAAACTGGGTTCATTCTTTTAAACGTGCATCCCAACGTGGTCCGGTGCAAAACAAAAACAAAAAAAATGTATTGGATTAGGGTATAACAAAGTAAGATATCTGACTCATCATCCAACAGGCACACATATTTTTGGGACAAATGACTTCTCAATTT
Organism: Idiotropiscis lumnitzeri; assembly: GCF_059441095.1. Classification (NCBI taxonomy): domain Eukaryota; kingdom Metazoa; phylum Chordata; class Actinopteri; order Syngnathiformes; family Syngnathidae; genus Idiotropiscis; species Idiotropiscis lumnitzeri. The sequence continues at coordinate 9,403,625 of NC_142404.1, read as the reverse complement.
CTGTCGTTCAAGACGTGACGACAAATTAACAACCCCAGCAATAGCAATGTCACTGAAAAGAGCTGGGGAAAAAGGAACACAATGGTGTTAAAATTTTTTTCCCGGTATTGTAGGAATTGAGTATAACATTTTAAAGGTTTGGAAAAGCGGGAAAAATGGTTATTTTCTCCAGTGTTATAATGGAGTGGTGTGCGACTGAGTGTCTGTGCAAATGTGTTGTGTGGCTGTTTAGGGACAAGGAAGAGCAAAAAGAAGCATTTTGAGTCGAGATAAGCAACAACTATGTTTGCCATAAAATCCATCTCTGGTGCGCGACCCTCATCTGCCTGTTGTCGGTTGGGGTACCGGAGATTCCCGCACCTTCGCTGGCAATGGACGTCTAGCTTTTCCCGGTGGATGGCTGCGTCGCTCCGCATTCAAGGCTACGGGACACAACTTTTACCCTAGTGAATGGTTTTTCTTCCGTAGTATACAAATTTGCTGAAACTGTCTGGATGTAACCAATGTTGCAGCTTGCTTTAAACTCTTTTTGGGGCAGTCAAACATAAATTATCCCATTGTATGTTTGATACACATTGCAATACTGCAAGAAAACCAACAAACAGAAAACGCGGTGACAGAGGAGATTCCACTGTACATCATAACTACTAATAGACATGGAAAACAAGTTTTTAACAAGCCAGAGCAAATTTTCTTGAGGGGAGTACAAAACAGACTTGACTGATGTGATCACATGAAAATGTACTCACTAAAATGGCGGAATAGTAGTTGTCAGATACCCACTGCTGTTACAGTAAGTTTCATTCATGAATGTAGCATATGTTAATGTTGTGTATTTTAATAAGTTTTGGTTCGAGGGATGAGCCGTCTATATAACTGAGCTGAACTAGTTTTGAAATATGTCTGTAGATTCTCAGTCATTCGGGTTATGGTAATCCACATATTGGGCAGTCATTTCTTCTATACGAATAGTTATTGTTTTTATAATCTGACTACTGTGTTATCTTTGATTGCTGATAGAGTATGGTGTGTTCCAAATTGCTTACAAATTCAGGTTACGTTGCTGCCGCAGGAACAGAACTGGACTGTCAACAGAGGAATCCCTATACATGTCTTTGCAAATCTTTTACAAGCCTCAGTTACACAGATCTGCAGCAAGTTTGAAGCATCAGAGCTGGATTGCAGTCCAGCCGTGCCTTTTAGATGTGCACTTTCAAGCAGAAACACACCGACCAACTTAATTATGATGCCAGTGTTCTTGTATGACAGGTAACAACATACTTGTTGGACAATGACAGTTGCTTTCAACACAACAGGGTGGGATAAGTTAGTGTCTGCTGGCTCTCTGTTCATGGACATGATCAACTATTATTTTTTTGTTTTTAAATATTGAAGTTTTCCTGTATATCTTTCTGTTTACCTCTAAAGTGTCTGAATAGTGAAACGGAAGAAGAAATCCTTTTCCAACTGAGGCTCAACTTCCTCGGTCCTTTGGGATCATGGCTAAAGATGTAAGTGACTACATGCCCATGTCATGACATTAAGACATGATCTACTTTGTGTGATTGGATTATGAGGGGATATAATTTAACATTTCTGTCCTTCACAGGCTGGTCTAATGGAAACAAACGGAGAGTTGAAGGTTTTCATTGATCAGAATCTCAGCCCCAGCAAAGGTAGTAGCTGTTTTTGAAATGAGTTTGTACAACAGTACAACACTTTTTAAATTACACATTCAAAAAAACAAGGTGGATTCTTTAAAATTGAATGAAGTCTTACAATTCAGAGTCGAATGAAGCTTTTCAGGGGGCAAAAATCTTAAATTATACAAAAAACAAACTCTGAAGTCAGAATGACTAACTTTTGACGAGGCGAATTGCCGCTCAACGTTCTGCGTCGCAAACTCTGGGTCGCTCAAAGTATCTCGTCTTCACTCTGACGTAACACAGCAATGGCAATGTGAATTTAAAACATGAACTAAAAGATATGACTTGTATTTATTGATTCTACTGGAAACGAGTAGCATGAACTATTAGTCTTTTGAAATCTTGCATCATTTACCACCCAGCTGGCACACGCTCATTTTTATGGTCGCTGTCAAGGAGCTACAAGTATAAACATCTGGCGTCCCTCTATTTAAGATCAACTCGATTCTCCATCTTGGCTCTCAATGTGCCTTTAAAACATATGAAACGTTTCTTAATATAGTAGTGGAAGAACAACTTCTGGGTCGCTTTTGATATTTTGTGGCGATAGTAATATTTTAATTAAGATACATGAGATGAGCTCTAATTGCGCAAGCGCCCAACAACAATAACAATAGAGTAGGAGAAGAAATGTGAACTGAGCGACTTTAGCCATTATCTCTGTTTTTTTACTTGAATGACTGGTAAAACATTAGTGATTTTTTTTTTTCCCCCGCTAAACAAATTCATTGGCTTCCCCTAGCATAGATCGTGTTCAGCATTGTAGGTTCCCGTATATTTGTCTCTTCTCTCAGTGCTTGAACAACAGTGTGGACTCATGCTCGTACTGTCGTATGTCTTGTTAGGTGTCCTGTCTTTAGTTGCTGTCCAGCCTGCCACCGCCCCTGTGGCCAAACAGCTCCTGCCCAAAACGCTTGGGCCGTCCAATGTGAACATCGCTGCACACATGCAACATTTGCCACACATGGTAAGTCCTCATTGCCACAAAGTCATGAATGTGTCATGAATTTCACCAAGCATGCTTCACAATCAAGAAAGCGGACACGTATACAGCACACATGATGATAATCAATGACCAATAAGGCACAGATCTGCTCGCTTGCTGCCCTTCTCTGCAATGTCTTGCTGTTGTATAAGCCCCCTCCATTATCATTGTGAGGTGACCTGGTGGGAGAGTAGCTGGGAGTTGATCCTAAGCTTATCAACCTCTACAGTCAGCAGGATTGCATCCATCATCCCATTATATACATGGGATATATACATCATGACAATCAGCTTAGCTATCACCTTGATAAAAGAATCGAGTGCCTACCTTCACAATGCCTCAATTCTAGCACAAGTCGTCAGCCCTCTTACTGGTATTTCAGTGGGACAGCCCCTCAACCCTCCGAATACTGCTCAGAATGTTGTTTATTATTATGCAATTCAAAATCTGTGAGTTCTACAATTAAATGTTAACAATCAAACTTAAAACAAAACTGTAGTGATTGTATGTCACCTGACACGGGCATTCAATGTTAGCTTTCAGCCTTGCCACTTACGTGCAGATATTGGTCCAGCTTCGATGAACCTTTGATGATATTATGGATTGTAGGTGATTAAATCCCTAAATTCCTTGCAGTTATAGGATGAGAAATGTTCTTTAACTGTTGGACTATTTGTTCACGCCACTGCTCACAAAGTGAGTGGTTGGTGAACCTCACTCCATCCTTGCTTTTAAACAACGGAGCCTTTTGGGGAAGCTCTTTTTTTTTTTTTTTTTACCCAATCACGAGCACTCACCTGTTTTGCATTCACTTGTTCAAATGTATAATGTTGTTTTTTTTTTTTTTTTTTCCAAAAGCATTCTTCAACTTGTTGCCTCTGTCTCAACTTTTTGGGAATGGGTTACAGGAATAAAATGTAAAATAAAATTCTATTTGGGAAAAAAAAAACGGAACATGAATTAGTATGAACATCAAATATCTTGTCCTTGCACCGTATTCAAATTGAGTATTGGTTGAATGTGATTTGCAAATCATTGTATTCTGTTTTTATTTGCAATTTATGCCAGGGTCTCGTTCCATTGTTTTGAAGGTTTGTAGAAATTGTTAACTTGAAGATACACAATTATTCTGACGATTACTGTATTTTCCGGACTATAAGACGCTACCCTTTCCTAGATTTTGAACCATGCGGCTACTACAACGGTGCAGCTTTTCTGTGGATTATTTCACCGGTAGGGGCGCTCAATAGTTCAGAAAATACACTAAATAAATCTCGCCCCCCCCCTTTCTTGAGTCTGTTCTGTTTTAATTAGCAAAGTTGTTGCAGTGTTAAAAGGCACTGTTTTAAGAATCCGTTTACCTGTTTATGTACATCGTCCTGTACATGCAGTAAGCAACAATTTTTTTTTCAAGATAGAAAACTGCGGCTTATAGTCTGGTGCGGCTAGTATATATTTATTTTTTATTTTTTTCTGAAAAGAATTGCTCTGGCTTGTATACCGTACGCCTTATAGTCTGGAAAATACGGTAAAAGTCTTGCCGCAGGTAGTCGCTCACTTATTATAAACACCTGGTCCTCTGCGGTTGAGGGAGGAAACACACCTGGCCACTGTTTAAGGAAATCTGAAGTATATTCTTGCCTCCATTTTTTTCCCAGGTGATTGGAACACCTCAGAGGCCAACAGTATCCAATACTATTCTGGTAAACAGCCCACACACGCCCAATTCCCAGTTCCTGACTCAGACTCAACCTTCTGATGCGTCTCCTTGGTCGTCAGGGTAAGTCCTCCAGAGTTCGTCGAGGAGTTTACTTTTTTGCTCATCAGCATGGACTGATGAGTACATTATTTGTAGGAAGCGTGGCAAGAAAGGTGAAAAGAATGGGAAGGGCTTGAGACATTTCTCCATGAAAGTGTGCGAGAAGGTGCAGAAGAAGGGAGTCACCACTTACAATGAGGTGGCAGATGAGCTGGTGGCAGAATTCAGCTCGGGCGACAGCCTCATGTCACCTAACGACTCAGTAAGAGCTGCAGATGCTGAAGGACGCAAACCCACACACAGCACATTTAAACCGGGCGAACCACCAGGTACTCTGTTTTTATCTTTCTGATGTTTCCCTGTTTTTCTTTTAGCATGTATATGACCAAAAGAACATCCGGCGTCGTGTGTACGATGCTCTTAACGTCCTCATGGCCATGAACATTATCTCCAAAGAGAAGAAAGAGATCAAATGGATCGGCCTGCCCACCAATTCAGCACAAGAGTGCCAAAACCTCGAGGTACTGATGCACAGTCGGAGCAAGTCTCACCGCATGTCAGTTATGTCGCGTCTCCTTTGTAACTATTATTTTTGTCGATGGCAGGTGGAGCGACAGAGGCGGCTGGAAAGGATCAAACAGAAACAGTCGCAGCTTCAGGAGCTCATACTACAAGTAGGAGTGACTGAGAGTCTTGTCGCCACAAAGATTTACCAGAGCTGATAAATGTCACGGGTCATCTGTATTTTGTTCTTGAAAATCACTGAACATTAACTTGTTATAGCCCTAAGATTGATTTTTTTTGGGATATATTTAAAAAAATTTATTAAATCCAACATCCAGCTACAGGGAAGCAAGAAATGCTTTGTTCACGCTGTTTGCGGCACCCCAGCTGTCAACGACCTACATCTGGCTCACATGGCTAAAATGATTACAACAAAATAGTTGTTTTCTGTTGATCTATACATGCCCATATTTTTTTGGGTGTAGCATTGACAAAAATGTGCCTTGGTGCTTGGAAACACTGTAATAATCCTTATTGATGCAGTACTGAGATCCTTCCGTGTTCACTTGTTCAAGGCAACTTGTTGTTTTACAGCAAATAGCCTTCAAAAACCTGGTTCAGAGAAACAGACAGAGTGAGCAGCAGGCAAACAGACCTCCACCACCCAACTCCATCATCCACCTTCCCTTCATCATCGTCAACACCAGCAAGAAAACCGTCATCGACTGCAGCATCTCCAATGACAAGTATGCACACAATGACAGCTCCTACAGTTTGGAGTAATGTGTCCATACATGTTTCTCCCCCCCAAACAACCCCACCTGCTGATGCTATTTTTATTTTTGGCAGGTTTGAGTACTTGTTCAACTTTGACAGCATGTTTGAGATCCACGATGACATTGAGGTGCTGAAGCGCATGGGCATGGCTTGTGGTTTGGAGGTTGGCAAGTGTTCTCCGGAGGATTTGAAAGTCGCACGCAGCCTGGTGCCCAAAGCCCTGGAGCCCTATGTGATCGGTCAGTCACACACGTTGGTCCGACCTCACATCGAGAATCACGGTTTCACATGATGATGTCTCTCCTTCTCCAGAGATGGCAAAGGGCCCCATCAGTAACGTGTACATCACTGGAGGGTCCTCGGCTAATGGAGCTCGTTACACAGCCAGGTGGGAGACATTTTGTTGAATCTATATCTATCACTCATTCATACCTATAACAAATTGTAGTCTTTAGTTTCATCTAGGATGCACGCGTTTGAGATAAATAAACACAAGTTCAAGTCAAAATCTGAAGATTCATGCCTTTAATTGGCCAGCAAACATAAAAATGAGATGTGTCCATACCAGTTCCTAAGGACATAATAAATGAATTTTTATTTAATTTTTAAAAATTTTTTTTACACCATTGGCTAAACACAAACCCCTTTTTTCCTCCTTTTTCTAGCGATGGCTGTCCTGATGGCACCATGGCATCTAGCTCTAATGACTCTCACTACAGCGGCTCTCGCGTGGAGACCCCGGTGTCTTACATGGGCGACGAGGACGACGAGGATGAGTACGACGAGAATGACGACGAAGACTAATCTGTGTACACCTCGCCACTCCAATAAGCACAGTCTCTCAAAAGCGCCAACATGGGAACGTAGACCTGCCCCTCTCCTCCCCTCCACTTCTTTTGCCCTCTCCTCTCACTCTCCCATGCCTGTGTTTCTGTTTGGCTTTCTCAGGGCTGTAGATGAGTATTGAAAGAATGAGGGGGGCTGTGCGTGAGGTGCCCCCTTACCTCTTGCATCACTTGTACATGGAGGAGGGTTTTGTCCCGAGAACTGTAGCGTGTGGCCTGACCTAAAAGCTGAGTCTTTGTGTATTTAGCTCTCTGTTCTCTAAGCCATCCCATGAGAAACAAAATAAGAAAAAAAAAAACTACTGCTGTTGGAGAATGATGAAAACATTTTTTTTGTATCGTCATGCCTTTGCTCCCTATGGCAGCGCGATCTTTAATGATGGTCAAAGTATTTGCTCAAACAGGCCACCATGAATTCACAATTGCCCGATAAAGTTGCCATCCTATGATGGGGCTCCATCATGCATGTTAGTTTTGTTTTTGTTTAGTTCCGGGGAAGAGGTTAAAATGGTTCTTCCGTTTCGAATTCAATTGAGCTGGCTTCCTTTTGTTTTTGTAGGAAGCTGCTTACTTTACCTTATTTGCTAGTTTGAATTTTTTTTTTTTGTATTCCGCAGTTAAAGAATCCTCATGAGCGGCCTGTGTAACACCTTGGTAGTGTTTCCAAAAAAATGGCACCAGCAAGGTAATGTTTTCATAACCCAGGTTCCTGATAGGTAAATAAGCTTTGTTAATGACATGTATGAACGCTGTCGATGATTGTAGCTTATAGTGTCCTTTAGAGGCCAGTGATATCGATACTAGACCATCAGACAGTATCCATGTAATTAATGTGTGGTTGTATCGGTCTTTGTATACTCCCATCAAAGATCTCCCTTTCAAAACTGAGCAACATGTGTACTGACTTCTTCCAAATACCCTTTTCTGTATTCTAATATAAGTTTTCAAATTAAATATAGATTGTTTTAAACGTTTCTGTAAATGGTCTGAGTAATAATGCAATTACAAAGGTGGTTTCGGATGGGGACGGCTCTGAATCAATTGTGTAGGTTTCGCCACACTTTGGCTTTGTACCATAGAGACACTGTTGATCCACTCTCGTTTGCTGTCTAAAGAGCGACATGTCACCTATAGGCGACAATCTGATCCATACACTGGACATCGTGCTGTGGAATTCAAAGCATTCTTTTGGATGATTTAAAAAAATATATTTTATTTTTGACTGTTCAAATTTCTTAAGTGCCAAGCTACCACCTAATCTTTTAATTGAATTTTCCCCTTAACCATGAGTTAAATGTTAGGTCTGCAACTGACATGGTTGTAACGCAAAATCCAGCCAATTTAGCGCAAACCACTGGTCCACTGTATATTTTTTCAAAACCTCAAAACCTCCCGTATGAAAGTGAAGGCTTATGTGCTGTAAAACCACTTGCCCAAAACCTTTCATTCGAAATGTAATTGTGAAATTATCACTGTTTCTTCATGTAATCTGGGTGCAAAATCCATCCAACCATACCATAGTTTATTTTTTGGGGTGATTTGAACCTTAGAATTTAGAGCAAGTAGTCTTAATGTCATGTACTAAAAACCTGAGAAAATTGTCCTCAATTTTAAGTTGCACCTGAAATTTGAGTCCATTAGTTGACAATATTATTTTGCAGTGGACCTGCGTCGTTGGTTTTATCTAAGATCACAATTAGGACAGGCTCAATTGAAGGCCATCTAAAATCTCGTTGTGAAAGCGTCCCCTGCAGCCACTGTTGTTCTGTTCCAGTATGTGCTCGCACTCATTGTCTGGGGCATCGGGGTGTTAGGGGATTATAGAAAGGTGTTGACTCAGGTGTGTGCGTGTATGTGCGCACAGTTTTCGTATCTGCCCAAAGCTGTGGTTCAGATACCGGCACCATTTCTCTCCCTGGTCTCCTTGTCCTTGCTTACCCACACGCCTTGCCATGTACCCCCTTTGCGTGGCCTAAAAGGTCCAGCATGGATATTGGCGGGTTGACCACTGTGGTGGCGAATTCTGCTTACATCAATGCCCGCGGCAGCATCGATGGTTCCAACCCGGCGGCGGCTCGCGACAAGAAGTACCACTCCCGGCTCAAGCTGCCTCACATCACAGTGTGCGAGGGCCTGAAGGACACGCTTGATTTGGCCTTTGATGACGTCTGCGTGGAACAGCCCATCGGCAAACGCCTCTTCAGGGAATTCCTGGAAACCAACCAAGAGTACCATGGTGCTTGTCGCCTGTGGCGGGACATCGAGGACTATGACCTGGCGGAGGATTCGGATCGAGCTAAGAAGGCCTCGAAGATTGTCCAGCGCTACATGGATGCCTCGGCCAAACATTTCTGCCCGTTCCTCTCTGAGAACACCATAGCCAAGGTGAAAGAGGTCCAGTGTGCTGTAGGTGATGACTTGTTTGCCGCAGCTTTGTCCACAACTCTGGACTACTTACGAGCGGCGCCCTATGTGTTCTTTCTGGAGAGCATGTACTTGAAGAGATTCCTCCAGTGGAAGTGGCTGGAGATGCAGCCCATGGATGCAGACTGGTTCCTGGACTTCCGTGTGCTCGGCAAAGGCGGCTTTGGCGAGGTGTCGGCATGTCAGATGAAAGCCACGGGGAAACTTTATGCCTGTAAGAAATTAAACAAAAAGCGGCTGAAGAAACGGAAAGGCTATGAGGTCAGTTCTATCTTCATACACTGTTGTCCGATGACTGTCGTACAAATCGTATCCTAAATTTGTCATTGACCCTTCTTGTTTTATGGTTGTCGTTTTAGAAAATGTCAGCTTTACACATGCCATGTCTGCTGTTGTCACTGCTACAATCTGGATAATACAAGCTGTTCAATTAATACCTCTGCAGGTATCGCATCTGTAATACTGACATTTGCAGTGCGTGTCTGCACCGCTGCGAACCAACCAACCAGACTATTCAATGCATAACTCAGACTAAGGCAGACATGCCATCTGTATCAGTGACACTTGTGATGCATTTCCACAGCGCCACAAACCACAGTAACTACTATTCAACGAATCACTCATTTCAAGCGCTAGACATGGCATCTGTAAAGATGGCATTTAATTTCACGGTAACCACGGTATTATTCATTGAGTACCTCTTGGACAACAGCAGGCATGATCTCTGTAAAATTGAAATTTGCTGTGTACATCTACACCACCACATATCCATCCATCTGTGGAACATACACCACGTGACCTTTGGTGAAAGGCTGTTGACACCCTCAATTAAAAGTCCGGCGAGGCTACCTTGGGCAACAGCAGACGTGGCATCTGGCAACACGAAATTCTTTTTTTAACCGCGTTATCCTTGTCATGTGTCTTATAAGAATAATTTTAAACATAATGTACCTCACACGCTGTTATTAATAGTGCATTACATATTTAATAGTTATGTAGCTTTTTGTGATGATTCTACTGAAGGTCGGTCATTTTTTCGTTGTGCAGATTATAACTTATTTCTAGGTTCCAATGCACAAACATGTACGGTGGTAGCTTTCGTTGCTACTGCTAATCAACTTTGTCCCTAGCGGTATTAAGTCCTAAGACAGGGATAGAGTGATTAGCGGGGGGGGGGGCTTTACCGAAAAGCTCCTCTGAATGGAACTGCTAGGCACAGTTATATCTTGCCCTTGACTTGTCTATGGCCATCGATGACAAAGTGCTTTCAAGCCCACATCAGCTTCTCCTTTCTCCTCCGCTAGGGGGCGATGGTGGAGAAGAGGATTCTGGAGAAGGTCCACAGTCGCTTCATTGTGTCGCTGGCGTATGCCTTCCAGACAAAAGAGGAACTTTGTCTGGTTATGACCATCATGAATGGAGGGGACCTTAAGTAAAGTCATTATTTGAAACGTTCAGGAAACCTATAGACGACTTTTCCGCTTTTTCCGTCTTTCCCAGTTTCCATTGAAATCATGGAACGTCTGCTCCCTATTTATCACCATACAATAGAAAGCTAGCCTTTACAAAGACATTTCCGTACTAGTTTGTAATAACAGGTTAATACTCCAAATCAACTAGAAACAAATTGTAGTTGATGACCCATTTTATGATGATGAAGCCTGCTTGGATGCGAGGGGAAACATCTAAGAAAACCAGTACAATCTATTTACACTATACAACACATTTTGTGATATGCTTCTCTAATGGTTTGTCTGTCGTATTTGAAGGTACCACATCTATCTGGTAGATGAGAACAATCCAGGCTTCCATGAACCAAGAGCCTGTTTCTATCTAGCTCAGATCATTCAAGGCATGGAGCATTTGCACCAGAAAAGAATCATCTACAGAGATCTCAAACCTGAAAATGTGCTCCTTGATAATGATGGTAACGTTTGAAATTTAGAACAGCAGTAAATGCCTCTCATTTAAGTTTGTAATGATCGATGTGTCTGTTGGTAGGTAATGTTCGTATATCTGACTTGGGTCTCGCTGTGGAGTTGAGAGAAGGCAAAACGATGACCAAAGGCTATGCTGGTACACCAGGTAACTCTTTATCTCATCTTGAATCACAATTACATATTTTTATTTATTTTTTTTTTTTTGGGGGGGGGGGGGTGCTGCACCTCAAACAGATGACATCTGCTCCTCCCTAAAGGGAAAACAAACAGCAAGCATCATGCAATGTCAGTTTGAGCAATTAGGTCTATTTTATAAAATAAACACCACACCTCAGATCGACTACTTTTTTCCCCCCTTATGAAAAATAAATTGCGGCCTTTACTTTGACTACTAGAGTAGCACTACTTGAACGAATGAACACCACACTACAAAAAGCTCTTTTTTTTTTTCTGTCTCAAAAAATGACATTGTTTTTACTATCAATCATCTCAAAAGCAAGCATTAAGTAATTTACAAAGCAAAAAATAAGACACAAACACAAGCAGACTCTGACGAGCAGAACATTTCAACAATGACCCGCAAAGGATTGGGCGTTCGAGGCGTCTAATCCAAGCCTGAAACTCTTTGCTGTTGACTAAATGAACTGCCTCCCTCGTGACTGAGGACATTTTTGGTCATTGTTCCACTTTGTGTCTTGTAGGTTACATGGCTCCGGAGATGCTAAAAGGAGAGAAGTACGACACTTCTGTAGACTATTTCACTTTAGGTGTAACCTTGTTTGAGTTTCTCGCTGCCAAGAACCCCTTCAGGAACAGAGGAGAGAAGGTTGGCTGCTCTATTTTTCAATCAAATCAAACCGCGTGACGCTTGCTTGAATGACTTTTTTTCCCAGCTTGAGCGTGAGGAGTTGAAAGAGCGAATGTTGACCCGGGAGGTGATCTTCACGGACAGCTTCAGCGAGAATGCCAAGTCCCTGTGTAACGGCCTGCTGGCTAAAGAAGTCGACAAGAGGATGGGTTTTAAGAACGGCTGCTGTGACGAGATCAGAGCGCACCCCTTTTTCAGTGACATCAATTGGAGGAAGCTGAATGCAGGTACACATCCCGTTCAATGTTTTATTCCTCCCCCAACTGTACACGCTCTTATCATGAAAGACTGGGTGTAATATTTTGATTACCTTAGATACAAAATATTTTGAATATTCAGTTGAATCCCCTCTAACCTCAGTAATGAAGTGACTACCAATCATGTCTCATGCTAACCTTGGGGAAGAAGTATCATACACACTGGACAATTTTTTAAATATTGATATTAATAATTACTGATGGGAGAAATAGTGTGTTTATAATTCCAAAACACATCATGATTAAACAAACAAAAAAAATAATGGGAATAATTTGGTTGCCTTTGCATTAGTTCATGATAACATTGTATTCATATTTTAGTTTTTTTGTCTATATGTATTTTTAAATATTTTAATGCAGTTGTGTTCATTTATTCATAATTTATCATTTACATTTGTTACATTCTTAATATAATATTAACGTTATTATTAGTATAAAAAAAAGTTTATTTTCACGTTTAAAGGGGAAAGTCATCCCCAAAAATTATTTGCAATAAGTCACCTGTTTTCCAAGGCTGCGCCCTGAGCAACTGTGATGTCATTTTCACTGAGTTCTGAACTGTTTAGAATTAGAATTAGAATTAGAAATCCCTTTATTGTCATTGTACTCAAGAGTGCAACGAGGTGAATAAACGGGACACTTAAAGCATCCAAAATTGGAGTGTTCTCATTTGCACACCTTCACCGGTACAAAATGAAATCAACCAAATCTCCTCCGCAGGCATCGTTCCCCCCCCGTTCATTCCGGACCCCAGGGTGGTGTATGCCAAAAGCCTGGACGACGTGGGCGCCTTCTCCTCAGTCAAGGGCGTCACGCTGGAGGACCCGGACCGGAGCTTTTTTGATGAATTCTCCTCGGGCAACATCCCGATCCCCTGGCAGGAGGAGATGATCGACATGGGCATTTATGGCGAGCTCAACTTGTGGGGCCCCGAGGGCGGCGTCCCCAACGACCTGCGCAGGGAGTCCATACTGGAGCAGCCCAAGTCGTCCACGTGCTGCGTGTGCTAGTGGCTCACTTGGCAGGGATGACTGAAATGCTCAGGACTGCCTCGTGCCTGACTTTTCCTTTGAGGGACGAGCAGAGTCCGGGAACAGTAGTGAAGCGGATCGGCAAGCGGGAATACCAGTCAATGTGATATGCTGTCAAGTACTCGTTATTCCCGCCCTGAATAAATAACGCTCCCCTAATTTTAGAAGTACTGTTTTGTGTTTCTTAGTTATTGCTGTATTCTGCTCTATGAAATGCTGATGATGGCCAATCCAAAGACGAGGGACCCGATGAGTAAATACTATACGTTTAATCATTAAATTTTTGGGGGCACAATGTAAAAATATCCATGTCGAGAAAATGTTCTGGGCAAGTTTAAAAACGAAAAAGTCATATGTTGCATATATTAAATTGTGTTGAATAAAACTAAGAATTGAAGAGTGGAACTTGTTTTAAGTTTCTGTTTTGTTTTAAGATCAAATCAAAAACTGTTTGAATATGGGCACTCAACTTTATTACTGGAATTTTACTTTTAACTTTTTGGGGAATATTTGATTTTATTCTTGTAATCTTATGTTTTCTCTTTCTTCATTCTTCATAACAGCTTTGCCTTTGTGGTTCAGGTCTCCTTTTGGTTATATTCTTTTTTTTTTTTTAAATAAAATATTTAATTTTATCCTTGTCACATTGTTTTGTCATTTTATTGATTTTTTGTGTGCAGAATATTCTGACTTTTTCTTGCACCAACTTGGACTTTTTTGTGATTGTCCAACTTTTTTTGTAATTTTTTTGACTTTTTGTATCATTGTATTATTAACTTTTATTTTTTAATTCGTTTTTTTTCCTGCTGACTTGACTATTCCTGTAACTTAAGGGAGATGAATGAAGGGAAGGCAACCCCTGGGCTTTCTTCCCCCCCATATAATAAAGTGTAATTGCACATCCATTACAGTAGGTGGCAGTAACAGTACAAACAATGTTACATCAATCCGTTCGCTTATTAAAGCTTTTCAGCAGTTTTATATTTCTTGTATTTTTTTTTTATTTAAAGTTAGATAGAATAGATAGAATGTTGCGCAAATGTCTGCATCTAATATTTTTCTAGACAAATTATACTATTGTGGCGGCAGAGAGTTCGTGGGGTGCGAAATATTTTCTTCCTGTTGGGAGGGTTGTGTGGGGCATAAGAGAAAAGAATTGAAAAGCACTGGTTTGAATGAATTCATTTTTGAAATATTCCAAACTTATACTTCTTTCACAACTTTCTTGGGGTAACATTTTGATTTAATTCTTGTCATTTTTGTAACTTAAAAATTATCAATTTAAATTGATTCTTGAGACTGACATTTTTAAGTATCAAAAATTCCTTTCTGATCGTCACTCCTTGGCGGTGGCCTTGTAAATCCTCACTTCCTGCTGCGGAAACTCTGCGAGCAGCGTGGCATGGAAAGTGCTCTGGAAGCGCTCAATGAACCTCACGTCTGACTGGAAGCGAACTTTGTTGGACCACAGTAGCGTGGTGCGTCCTCCTGGCGGACAGAAGTGGCACATGGTGTCCAACAGCCGGTCCAGGTCTCCGTGGGGGTAAACCACGTCTGCCGCTAGCACGTAGTCGTAGTGGTGCGACGAGTGTGGGAAGTCTCGTTGGAGGTCGCGACCCCAGGCGAGGGTCGTCACTTGCGGCGTGTGTCTGGAACAACCCTTGGTGTTCCGCATCAGGTTGAAAGACAGATTTGGTAAAACATCAGGAAGATCCGTAGCTGTCACCCAAGCACCTAGATCAGAGAAGAAAAACTAGGTTCTGAAAATGTGTATTCTTGAGTTCTACACGGCAAATGTACTTATTCGCTCACCACCTCATTATGACATGTTATTATTTTTTTTAAATCATGACTTTTTTGGGACATTTTTCATAATTCAGATTTTAATGTAATTTTTTATCAAACAATCAAAATAAAAATCACAAAATAATAGTAAGAAAAGACACTGCATGCAAAGTTTTAATTTCGGGAAGGGGCAGAAGGAAATTTTCTCGGAAGTTTTCTTGTAAATCACCACTTTTTCTAATATCTCAACTTTAATCTGGTAGGTAATTTGAAGGAGGACAACATTCATGATGGCCCATTTTTCATTTCATTTTCATTCTATATTATATACACTATAATAAAATATTCATTATCATAATATATATTTTTTTCAATATGAATTTTAATTTATTTTTTTATCATGAAACTGAAATTTGTTGTCATTCTCTTTTTATCAATTCATTTTCGAGAAATTAAGTAATAAGAGACGACTTGAAAAACGCTTAATTTTTTTATGAGGAATATGGCCACGCCCACCCTCTGAGTCATTGAAGGGACTGATTGCGAACTCTCCATTGGAAATCATTGTACTGTCATTGCTGAGAACGTCCAAAAAACGGTGATCAATTGGCACCAAAATTCATGTGGACATCGCTACCTATGCCCACTTCAACATATCAAAAGGATGAACCTCTCCGTGACTGATTTATATGAGAATGAGAAACTGAGTGAGAAAAAAAATAAATGAAAACTTACGTACCAAGCAAGCTGGCCACTACTGACAGCAAACCTGTGCCTGCTCCAATCTCCAGCACCGCTTTGTCCTTCAGGTTGACCTGCTGCTGGTTGTTCTCCAGGTAGTGGCCCAACGCTATGGCCTGGACATGAAAAGAAACACACTTAACAATACGCTGGATCCTCACTAATCGCTGGGCACAGGGGGCGATAGGGGACCGCTAGTATAAATGCATTGAAAATAAAGAAATAAATTGCCCCCAAATTTTTTGATAAACTTCCAGTGAGTGTTTTCCTTGAAAAACAGATATTGGCTCAGCAAAACAGAAAAACTAAAAAACAATATATTTTTTTGTTTGTTTGTGGGAGGTATGCAAAATGTGTGTGCGTGAGGGCCACTGTAGTGCATTAACATCAAAGAATGAGCCAACTTTCCAATTTTTTTTTTTTTATATACGAGTCGAAGATCATTTTTTTGCCATCAGTTGCAAGCAAAAATTGTGTTTGAATAGTATGAGTCAAGGCATCACTGTATCATCAACATACTCCAGGCCAGACGAGTGCGCCAAAGCAATCTGTGGACTCCCGGATGCTGATGTGTTGACCCACAAAATGGAAGGCCTCTTTTTGCAGTGTATCGTAAACGCTTGACTCCCAGACACGCCGCTTGTCCACCGTCGTCACTTTACAGTCTGACGACAAAACCAACAAGAGCCCAAAACATGAACATGTCAGCTGACCTGACATACAAATGCATACTGGACGCACCATCATCGGTACCTTCCATTTGATCCTTCTCAGGTTGCTTTTGAAGGACTGCTGGACTAATTGAAGACACTCCCTCCATTGAATACTGGAAAAATGCAAAGCTGCATCTCCGTCACTGAGGTGATTGCAGTTAAGATTCAACACTTCCAAGATTTCTTTTTTTTTTTTTTTTAAATCTTCCAACGTTAAAACACAAACGCACTAACCCACACGAACACACAAACAAACACATAATACTGCTTTGTTTTTTCTTAACTTATTTCTGTCATCTGTATTTACTCATGTCACATTACAATTTCAGAATTTCTTTTTAACTAATTTGACTTTTTTTGCGTGACTTTTTAACTTCATGACATTTTTTTTTTACCTGTGCTTCCCCATGCAAGTTCGGCAGTTTAATTTTGAGAAAAATTAGAATGTCTATTTGAACATAGAAAACGACAGTGTTCATCCTCCCGTTTGTTTTGTACGCTGAAATTCAGAGACAAGCGTTGCATTGATGATTTATGCATTTATTTTAAGCTCACTAAAAGCCTCGACGGTTTCGGCATGAGCTGGACTTAGTGTGATAGTCCCTGTGGTCGCCACTGGACCCCCCACAAACACAGCTGCTTTAAGCCCGCCACATCCATGTCAATGACTATTTATTTACAGTGTGATCAGTGACGACAGTTACTGTCTTTGCATAGCAATTAATACCACATATAAAACATTATCTCGCTCATTCGCACGAGTCCCCATAAAATGTATTCCGTAGAAATACTCCTTGCGTGCAGAATGCGTAAAATGAAACATACCTTTATTGAAGCAGTTGACTGGAACCTTCCTTCTGTTTTTTTTTACTTTGACTGCACCCCTCGCCCTTGTTCTCGTGTTTATATGCTGAGGTAGCATCACGGGCACCACGCCCCTAATCTCTGCTTGGGAGAGAGGATGCTACATCATTCTTCTTCTTCTTATTATTATTATTAGTATTTTATATAAAATCCTTTCAATATATAATTTAGATAGCTATATTATATAATGTACTATTTATAGATATATTCTCTTCTGAACATTATTATCCTCAGCATTTTCTTTCTCCTAATCTATTGATAATGGAATGTCATTTGTATAGAGCTTTTCTACCTACGGTACTCAAAGTGCTTCACACTATTACCTCATCTACCTACTGATGACGTGCCGTCAGGAGCAACTCGGGATTCAGTATCTTGCTCAAGATGGAAACAAACAGTTCATTGGCAGCTTCATATCGTAGTATTAATCATTTGTTAGGAATTATACAACTCATATGGCACCATAAGCAAAATTAACTCCTTGAAGATAATTATTATATATTTTACAAGAACAAATGTACAATAATTTAAAGTAATATGAATATATCTTGTTACACCATATATACAGAGTACTGTACATCTAATGTAGTTGTGCCCTTCAAAATAAAATCCTATATATTTGAAAACCATTACTGTAGTACAATTCAAGAAACAGATGCTGAAAATAACTCAAACGTGAATAATAATAATAATTAAGAAATAAATAAAAATAATAATGATAATAATAATAATAATAATAATAATAATAATAGTAAATAACTACATTAAACGAGAAAATAAGACAAATGTCAGAAAACAAATAAATAATTTCTTTCATTGACTTTCAGAAAAAAAATGCCTTTGTGCTTGTCAAACATATACTATTATTATAAGTGCAACCATTATATATATATATATATATATGTATTTTTTTCAATCAATATATTTTAGAATATCAAATAAAATATCGGATGGTTTTAACTGTGGCTCCACAGATTACTGACGGGCCTAACACAACATAAAATTTCTCAATATGACAGATGGCAAGCATCAACATCATCAGTGAGTTTCACTTTGTCACAGTCATGGAAAAGGCATGTGTAATAAGCAGTCAGGGCATTAGCAGCTCGCCTCCTCTGCGGGATTACAGGCGGCTCTATTTCAATTGTCTGCTGCTGCATGATGACTGATTTACTGCCACAAAAAACTCACGGTGCTTTAATTGCTTATTTGTGAGGAACCAACAATACATGATTCTATAAATATGTTTGTCATAAGTCCTGCATAAAGTTCACCGTAGTGGTATCAGGCTAGCCAGTAGGGGTGGGCAAACTTTGGTGCTTGACACATCCATCCATCTTGTTTATCCTAGGGCCGTGGAGCCTATTCCAAATAATTGTGGGGGAGTGGAGGGGCTGAACTGGTCATCAGCCAATAGTTGGGCACATATAAATGAACAAGCATTCACACTGACATTGGCACCTATGGACAACTCGGTCAAAAATAATGGTACCCCATGAAAAGATCATTTGAATAATTTGAGCATAGGGGGACATGGTCATGCCCTCTAATTAGCGCCACACTTGTCATCAAACTTGTAATCAGTCAGTCGGACTATTTAAAGATTGATAAGTCACTTTGCTGTTTGGTGACATAGTGCGTACCACACTACACGTGGCCCAGAGAAAGTGAAGGAAAGGGTCGTCACATGTGATTAGAAAGAAAATTATAAACAAGCACATTAAGGGTAAAGTCTATAAGACCACCTCTAAGCAGTTTTAAGTTCCTGTGACAACAGTTGCACTTATTAGAACTCAGAAATGTAAGATTCACGAGCTGTCACCATCCTCCCTGGATTTGGCCGCGGGAAGAAAATTAATGATAAATTGCAGATGGATAATATGAATGGCAACAAAAGAACCCAGAAACATCCATCCATCCATTATCTGATTTTAGCCACACGAGGGTCGCAGGCGGCTCTGGAGCCTATCCCAGCCGTCTCTGGGCAGTAGGCGGAGTACACCCTGAACTGGTTGCCAGCCAATCACAGGGCACCCAAAAACAAACAACCATCTGCGCTCAAAATCATACCTAAGGAGGATTAAAAGTGTTCAATCAACATATCAGGCATGTCTTTGGAATGTGGGAGGAAACCGGAATACCCAGAGAAAACCCATGGAAGCACGGGGAGAACGTACAAACTCCACACAAGGAGGCCAGGACAGAATCAAACCCACACCCTCTGCACTGTGAGGTAACAAAAGAACCCAGAAACACCCCCCCCCCCACACACACACACACACTCCAAAATAAAATAAAATTAAGGTGAAATCAAAGGTCAAGGTACGCGAAAAAATGTTGTAAAAAAATAAATTATGGCTTAATCTGAGGCATCTGTAAGGATAAAAAGCTGCCAATCAAGCATGCTCTTCATCGCTTGGTAATCCCGCAATTTGGCCTCCAAAGGT
Organism: Idiotropiscis lumnitzeri; assembly: GCF_059441095.1. Taxonomy (NCBI): domain Eukaryota; kingdom Metazoa; phylum Chordata; class Actinopteri; order Syngnathiformes; family Syngnathidae; genus Idiotropiscis; species Idiotropiscis lumnitzeri. The sequence continues at coordinate 9,383,979 of NC_142404.1, read as the reverse complement.
CAGTGACGTGTGAACATGTTCTCTTATGTCCGATAATCTCCTGTGCTGCACTTGTTAAAGGGAAGGTGAGGAGAGGATTGTGGTTGCTCAAAAACATCATACCGACAAGAACGTCATCAAGCACATGGTTTGTATTTTAAACTTATTATTTCTTTTAATGTGAATATTTTTAACCACCATTAATGCATACAGTAAATGTCAAAGATACACATTCCTCTTCTTTTTTTTTGCGTCACTTTGGCGACTGTAAATGTATTTTTGCATATAATTTGTTAAATTAATTTATTTTTTGTTAAGTTACAATGTTAAAATATTCAAATTTCAGCTCCAAAGTCCTTTGTTTAGTTTGTAATATTTAGGGTAAAATCCTGTAATCCACTTAGTAACCTACAGTTTTGTGGTACATATTTGAAGTAATAGTTGTCCTACAATTGAAGTACACAGTTTGCTAACATGCATTCACCTCATTTCTTCCAACATTCATATTTAGCATAACACTTACTTGAAATCATAGTAATCTTGAAATATAGTATCAAGAAACTTGAACTTTCACACCTTCATGTGATATTGTTGTTGAACAGAATCCAGCCAAACATAATATATTAAGTCTAACATGAGGATTTAGCATCTTCATCTTCATCATCATCATTTCCTCCCCCAAAATATATCCAAAATAACAACCTCAGATCTGTTATGACGGCCTCATTGTTTTCCTTTGCTGGTGTCATTGAGGTAGTCATGGCAACCAGAGAATCATCCCTGGCAAGAAGACAGAGTGCAGTGATCATGGGAGAGAACATGCGAGCGCTCAACATTCTTGTTGCTTTTGCCTGCTTCGAAATAGTCTGCAGCCATTAGCTGCCAAACTTGGACCATAGCACCACCATGTGGACGTAGATGGGAATATCAACTAAGAACAAATGTACCAGCAAAGGCAACTTTAGATAAGGTTAGGATATTATTGTTATTTAATTAGCATACCATAATAATATTATTGTTATTAATTTTATTACCTCAAACAATCAACTCAATTTTAAAACCTAGAATGGTATATCCATGATTCACAGTAAATTTAATAAGAAAAAACAGTCTACACAAGAAGTGGTAGAACAAATAGGACATACAGGCTACCTGGAGCAATTCAGAATTAAAATGAATTAAAACAAAACATAAAAAATAAAAATAGAATCACAGTCAGTCGTACGAACCACAAATTCAGATTCTATGTGGATGTGTTTTACTAGTTTTTTTTATCACCATCCAATCAGACGACAGAACAATGCTGACGTCACCAAGGGCGAGTGGTATGGCATGGCGAGGACAAATTTGAAACCAGATTGGTTGAAGAAACAGCCCGGATGCCGATATAATTTAAATTACGTGAGCCAGCAGTACGACTGATTCGGAAGGCCATCGGCAGATTAGCCTGACATGGCATTACAAAGGGGCTCTTTTCTAATTGGACCAAAAAAATAAATAAAAACCAAATCCTCGTACCAGTAACGTGGCGACTTGAGTTGCGAATTTAATTCATCCTGTGACCATGCTACAATAAAACAATAAGAAAAAAAAACATATTCTGTGATTTATTTCTTTTCAGTGCGTATGGCGCTCATGCATAACATTTACTATTCAAGGATGGCACAAGACTGCTGAACAGCAAATCAACATTATTTGCAAGAACTCAATTTTTGCATTGTTTTCCCCCACAAAACTCACTTCACTCAAAATTTTAATATGATTCAACTATTATCTTTGTCTTGCATGTCATTCCAAATCCCTTAATTATTAAGTCTCCTCATGTTGTAGTATAAATAAAGTTGTATTGTATTGTATTGTATACTGTAGGACAGTATCGGACATGGTGCAAGTGCAAATAATCTTTGGTTGCCATCTAGTGGTGAATGGTGACAATTCAAAAAATTAGAGTGCATGGTGACAGGGTTGGTAAAGAAATAGTACAAATTTGATGCCCATTGAAATATGGTAAATGGTAAATTATCAGTACGTAGATGAGGTAATAGTGTGAGGCGCTTTGAATGACGAGGTAAAAAAGCGCTCGCTCTACAACCCGTTTACCATGCACAAGGTAGCTCAATGTGCTTCACAGTGTTGTAGATACAACATTAAAAAAAATATGATAAGACATTTAAAAGCAAAGGGGGCACCACCCTAGAAGAATATAAGACATTTAAACGCAAATCAAGGAAGTAAAATTTAATTGACTAAAATTCTTAAAAGAATGTACAGCGCAAGAACAAGATTTTGCAAAGATTGATCGTCGGAATGCTTTAAAAGACCTGACTCATAGAATGGGGGGAAAATAAAATTGACGTTTCCAACCTGGATTCAAAGCATATACACTTGGGGCTAACTTGAGTTCTGTTAACGTCTGATTCCATTTGCGTGCAGCATAGCAACAAAATGCTGATTTGCTTTTTGCATTGAACTCTGCGCTCGACTAATTGACCCGAGTCTGCTGACCTCAGAACCCATGCTTGGTTTATATTCAAATAGCATTTCTTTCTTGACTGCAGGACCTAAGCTATTCGAGTAATGAGTTTCTAGTTTTTAGATATGCGTGTGGTCGCATAAAGAATTAAATACATCTCAAGGCACCACTGTATCAGAATTTAGGTTGTAAATGTTGGCCAGCGCTTCTGATCGTGTTTAGGCCAGCAGCGAAGGCCTTGCTGGTCTTGACCCCTCACCACTGACTCATACAGTATCATTCTTTCACTCTCCTTCTCATGTCGTTAAATAAGGCAACCCAAATATTAGGAACGTTTCTGAACTCTTGTATTGGAAGTGTTTCATTGTGCAGCTGTACCTAATGTGTTGGCCTGATGATTCGCTGACAAGGGGATTTATTACGTGAGGGCGAACAACACGCCTGTGAAAAGTGTCATGTTATAAGCGTGTGCTCGTGTGTGTGCGTCACAGGACGACAGCTGACAGCGTGAACAGGTGCGGCGGCGAAGATTTGGTGCGTTTGTATCCCCTGTCTTTTTGTGTGTGTGTGTGTGTGTTCGTGCGCGTGTGTGCGCACGCATATGGCCCCAAATGTAAGCATGTGGCACAGGCAAGCAGCACGGGCGACAATGGGCGCTTGTGTGGGCCATGCGGGCGGGAAACCCAATATGCAAGGACACGGTTGCAGCTCAAGCTGCAGCTGTTTCGTCTTCTCTTCTCCTTCTGCTGCACCAAAACATGGCGATGACACCAGCAGGCCTCAGCATGACCAACTGGCCCACCTCCCATTTCATTTTCGCATGCAGTGAAACTCTACAGGCTTTTTATCTATCTATCTATCTATCGTGTACTTTTTCCTCATAGAAGTACCACAACTTTGAGTGTGATTGGAATATTGTATTTTGTTATTTTACTGTTCTTTTGTTTTTATGACTTTTCTATCATCCTATTTTGTAATGTTCAGAAATGAGGTTTTTTTTAATTACAAATTTATTTTCATAAAATTGCAAATTGACTGACATAAAATTGATACTTTTTTTTCTTGGAAAAATATATTTTAAATCTGAATTTTAGATCTTAAAATTAGAACTTTACTCTCATCATTTTTTTTTCACGTAAAATGACCACAATATTGCCACAAAACGTTTCTCTCCCAAAATGACTTTTTCTTGCAAAATTGTCGCTCATAAAATCACGAAATTACTGTAAAATTGCAACTTGTAAAAGGGTGACTTTTTCATGGAAAATTATGACTTTAAGTACTTTTTGTAAAATTTCGAAAAATGGAAATGTAAGTCTTGAAATTACGACTTATTGATAATGGCCCAAATATTTCCTCTCTTATGTTATTTATTCATTTATTTTTATTAATGAACCAACTAATATTTTTAGATGTTATTAAAAACGTATTTTGTCCATCTCTCTCTCTCTTTCTCTCTGTCTACGTGCATATGAGCACATTCATTCAATATCTTCAGTGACTTTAAAACACTATAAATAATATTTATTAATAATAAAATATTGTAAAATAGCGACCAATAATATCGTATTTTTCTTCTCATTGTTTTAATTTGGGAATGTAATATTTTCTGAAATAATATAATAGAATAGTAATCGTAAATATTTATGGATATTATCATTATTATCATTATTAATATGTTGCTTATCAATTATGTTGTGTAACGTACTACAACTACTGGAGTACTGTCCACTTCACTTGTAATAATGATGATGATGATGATGAAGCAAAACAAAGTGTCGTCACGGTCACGTGTGGTCATTCGCTCCACTATCCGCGCTCGCGCCTTTTTTTCCCCTTTTGCGTGCGCGTGTGTGAAATTTAAGAATGCCCACACACTCCGTCACACAAGAGCACGTACGACCGAACCCACGCGTGGCGGCGGACGAGAAGAAGTTCTGACGATGACGATGATGATCTTCTTGCTCTTTCTTCTACTCTGCATACACTGTGAGTGTTTCCAAAACCAAAACCCAAAAACTTTGACACTTGTTTGCATGTTGTTCTCTGTTCATGTAATGTGAACGAGCAATAGTTTGCTGATCGCTTGCATGTGCAAAACCTGCACATGTCATCAGTGTTTGTTCAGGTAACTCTGAAATGGCGTTAGAATGATGCTTGGGGCATTTTTGTTGATTATAAAGAATTTCAAGTGCGCTCTACGCTAAATAAAAAGTAGGAATTGTGATGATTATAATTTGGAACTTTAATCATGCGTTTAAAAATTCCAATAATACAAGTTCTAAATGGATGAGCAAAAAATACGTTTCTATGAATAAAAAAAAAAATGCCTTTGGGCATTTTCTTCACAATTTGTCTGAAGTCATGTTTTGTTTTTATAACTACAATTTTAACTGAAATACCACGCGTTGACAAATCCTTTTTTTTTTTGTGCGTGTTTATTACACGTTTGTAATATAGTCGTGAAGGTTCTTGAGAAGCAGGGAGCGGTATTGTGTCTCCATTCAACCGAGTCGCTGATGATGTTTGAAGCCGAGATGTGCGAGGCTGATGAGAGACGGTCACGTGGTCTTTATGGTGCAGATAACTCCCCCGTTGACCGCCATTTATCAGCACTAAACTTTCTTTTGAAGTTGGGTCGGTTTAATGATTGCTTCTCATAATCTGTTTACTTAAAAGGCAGATCAAGCAGAAGTAGTCCAAATATTAGAAACATCCTTGGGAGGTGGAATTTTGTATTGCATCCGATTTTTTTGTGTATCATCATCATTCGTGGGAAGAACTTGCTCATTTCTGACCCCAAAGTCAAACCACAACTTCAGGCTTAACCTTAGAGCTCAGATTTGACCCTTAAATGTCTCATGAAAGCTCCATGATAAAATGTCAGCATCTAATGAAAACCAGTACCTTTTGAAAATCCAACAATTTCCAAAAATTGTAAGGCTCAGTTTTGATTCACACAGTCCGAGACGTTTTAACAGAACGCTGAATTTACTAGGGGGCGTTTTTAATATTTTGATCCTCCAGGGTAGTGAATTGAGATCATCAAGTATTCGTTTCCATTTCCATTCAGTTTGTCTGTGGCCTCAATTATAGACACGCGATTTAATTTCTGCAGCAGGTCTTGCATTGGATCTTGTTAAAATGGTGCAGGTGTGCCTTTAATGTAGCGTACCGCTCATTTTTCCATTTGAATCCAATGTGTTCAAATACACTCGATGGTCTCTCCTTCATTCTTCATTCTGCTCCGGCTTCTTTTGTGGGGGCGGATGCTTGAGAAGGACGTTATCAGCATCGCCTTGACTCCGCCCCTTCTGAAAGTCATCCGTCACGTTTACATTCCAAAACAGCAGTGCGCCTGGTACCAACAGACACCACAAACACACTTACACACATGCACACACACGCGACACACGCCTGGCAATCCCCTCACAAATTGTGTGTTAATGTTGAGATGGTGAAATTTCAAAGAAAGAAATCTTTCAGGACTCAAACTAGAGTCAATTTTTCTAGAGGTTATTCTGTTGATTAATTGAATAATCCGATATTTTATTTTGTATTAATTCTATAATTATTGCCTTTTCCCATGATGACTGCTTATTAACGTTTAATGTTGTCTATTTGGTAATGTTTAGTGATTAAAAACAGCTACTAAACGACAATTAAGCAATCTCATCAACGTTTTGAAAGTGGTTCAATTACTGGTTTGGGTGTTGTTGTCCAAAGTTAAAGCAGATGTTTGCAAATGTCTTGTCTTGATTAGCCAAAATGTTACCAGTCTGCTTTCATGGAGGACTGCCGGAATTAATGAATCATTACTGTTGAGAGGTTGAAACTTGCTGATTTGTTTGATAATGAATTAGTTGTCGATTTATCAATTCATTTTGACACCCTAAAAGGCTCTTTAATCCGTCACAGTATTTCATAGCAACCCCCCCGATATCGTGCAATGGGCATAATAAGCGATTATTTGACCATGGAAAATTCTGCTGATAGTGCAAAACGGATTCTTGATCAGTGCCTTGAAGCCACCCGAGTCAAAAAGGAGCGCATTGCATAGCTGCAACCTGCAACTAATTTGCTCTTATAAAGGTTCCGTGCTCTGAAAATCGTTAAAGAATAACATGCTTCTATTTATTTTGGGAGAAAATTTGGATTTCGGAGCATTTCGGAACAAGAATTGTTCTCTGTTGGCCAAATTTTGTGGAGGATGACTTTTTCAATCTAAGCATTCAAACGTGCTTCAAATACATTTCTGGCTTTTGAGCGACACACATGCAGATTCATACACACATTGATCAGTCCCCACTGGTGACCAGGCTGGAGAAAATTTTGACTGTCCCCGAGTACAACCGGGCCTGCTAAATGTCAAACGGAGCCAACACAATGAAGAGACACGGTTGCTATAAGACGCCCGCATTTTGGGAACTAAACAATCAGAAGAAAGTTGTTTTGCATATCAAATTAAGGAAAATAGCTACCCAACCAGAGCAAAGCTTATTTATATATTGAATATTTTTAATACTAATGATAAAACAGACAAAAATAGTTTGAAAATGGAAATCCTGCATTTGCAACCCCAAATTATCTTACGCACCCGATAAAACAGGGGTCTGAAACTCAATGCCCGGGGGCCATTTGTGGTCACCAGGATGATATTTTGCAGCCCCCTACTTGACATCAAAGTTTAACGTTAGTGCGACCCCCAAGTTTTCCACAAAAGCTGACTTCTGAATTTCATTTTTTTTTTTTTGGTGAGTTTTCTACTTCTGCATTCTCCCACATTCCAAAAACGTAAGGGAAACACAAAGTTGATCATTCATATTGCGTCTTGCAGGTCCTGTCAGTATGTCAGTGACAGTGAGCTCTACTAAAACCAAAGTGGAGGTCCATGAACACACAGGTGAGAGCGCTTCGTCTCCTGCTTGTTTTTTAAACCTTCTTGAAAATGTGCTGTATCATTCGTTGAAACAAGCTGTTCTTGCATTTATGCTTCGTCTGAAGGCAAAATCAAATTGAAACCTTTAGAGGCTCTAGTTTACTATAGTGACCAAATTGATGAGCCACTTAGCGCCATCCCTGGCGCTATAAAAGATGGATGGAATAAAATTTTTAAAAAATGCTGGCATTAACTGGCTGTGTAAAATTGGATAAGAAGTTGGGCTGCAATTAATGATTATTTTGTCAATTATATATAAATTGATAAGTTTTGCGTTTGCAACCTCTTTAAAAAATAAAAAACAAAAAAACAGGACATTATTTCAAATGACAATGCAGAAAATGCACAAACATAAATGTATTATTATTCAGATCCTGGTTCCGTCCGCAACTCTAAAAACTGGTAAAAATATTGCTCAATTTTCAGGTTTCCAAAGTAAAAGCGGATGTTTGCCAATGGCTTATTTGGAAAAAACAACAAATAATCAGCTTTCTTTCATGGAAAACTGCAGAAGTCAAAGAGAGGGTGGCATTCCAAGTTTTTAGACAATTTTGAAATTATACAAGGTCTCCAAACATTTAATCAGAAATCAAAATTACATTTAATATATATGAAATGTATAAATATATTTTTCTAAATAATTTGAGGTATGTTGGAAGAAAAAGAAAAAAAATACGCAAGAAAAGATCAGAAAATGTTCGGTACGGTGGCAATGAAGCAGATTGCAACCTTCCCCTTTACAACGTTCCAACATCGATTTAATTTTGAGCCCTCGATTGGAATACGAAAGAGGTCACGGAACGTCACAAATAAAAAACAAACGCAGCCACGACGTCATCAGCTCACATAAGCGTGTCCTTATCTTCCAGATGCTGTTCTGTCCTGCGACTTCCGCACCGAAAAGGATCAGAACCCTCGAATCGAGTGGAAGAAGAAAGGAAAAGCCGTGACCTTTGTCTACTTTAATAACAAATTCACCGGTGGGTGCCGACTTCTCGTAATGTTTTGTGGAGTTTGAAACAGCAATTTGTTTCTTCGCTGATTTCCCATCAACGCAGGCTCGTACGCAGGCCGGGCCAAGATGGAGGGAGCCACTCTGACCATTCACTCAGTGACCCAGAAAGATTCCGGGGAGTATCGCTGTGAGGTGACCGCCGGCGACGACCACGTCAGCTTCGGAGAGGCCACCGTCACCCTCGATGTGCACGGTATGCGTCTGTGAGCCACAATATTAGGTACACCTGCACAATACAATGCAGAAGCTGTGGTAACAAAAAATCAGTCTCAAATATATATTAATTCTTGCTTTTAATTGGCTCGAAAATATTGCAAAAAGCATGAAGCTGTTTTAACAAACAACCACAGGAACATAATAAAAAAAAAAAACTTTTTTCTTCTTGAATGCCTGTATCACTGTCATATCTATTTTTGTTAATGTTTATTTTGAAATATTTCTATCATTTCATATCATTTGTTATTTGGAAAGGTAGACTTTTAGTCACATTTTATAATTTTTTTTATTATTACTTTAATGAGTAGATTTTAAATACAATCGATGTGGTGTAATCAAATTGTGTGACTCAGTCATTTGAATTCGCGGCTGGTTTTAGATGTTATAGATGTGTAATAAATGGCATTGCTTCGAATATTCTGCAAATGCTGCTATTGTGTGTGTCCTCAGTGCCGCCACACATCCCATCTTGCGAGGTGCCCCACTCGGTGTTTGTGGGCTCTGACCTGGAGCTCCTGTGCAAAGACAAGCAGAGCGTGCCCCCGGCGACGTACAGCTGGTACAAAGACAACAGGGCCCTGAAGGTTTCGTCCAACACGCCTTACAGAATGGACACGCACAGAGGCACGCTGGTGAGTGAGCTCCGGCTGTGTGACACATGGCGCGTGGAGCACAAAGCACACGTTTGTGCACTCGTATGGACTCGTGAAGGAACACATGTGCAGCTGTTGCTCTTCTTCTCACTTTCACTCTTCGGCCAGAGCAGAAGTTGACAAGCGTTTCCAAAGTGGATTCTGGGATGTATCGTTGCGAGTCCTCCAACAGTGTGGGCGCACCCAAGAGCTGCGTGGCACAACAACTGAAAGTTATTGACTGTAGGTTGAGTTTTTATTTCACCCCTAACTCTTATGTGCTTTACATGTAGACTCAGGAAAAATTGTTTTTGGGCGGGGGAACAGATCCGGTGGATAGCGCCATTTTGATAGCTGGCGCTTCAGGTTTTGTGATTCTCACGCTCCTCTTCTGCATCTGTGTGTGCGTGTGCCGACATCGAGGATGCTGCAAGAGTGAGTAATGTTTTAGTGTAGTCCTTGTGTGCGGCTTACAAAGCAAACTTGACAAATATAAACACAATGATGTATTGGGAACGTATTCATGGTACATGGTACGAAGCAAAGTAAGACACATTTCAGTAGCAGGAAACAAAGCCCAAGAGTAAAATATAATACACAAGACATTGTACATACGTTAGGATTATATAAATTTTTTAACTAAAAAAAAAACTATTAAGACCAAGACAAATCATTTCAAACATTTCTACCATTAATTTGACCCTTAACCTGTAAAATTCAATTGATTCAAATTTAGTTTTAGTATTAGTTTTATTTATTTTAATTTTTTTTTTAAATTAATCATTTTTACTATCTGGATTATTTGTCAAATGCAAAATTAAAAATATTGATTATTGTATAATAAAATAAACTAAACTACAGTTCTCCAACAGCTCACCTTCCTTCTTCTATTGCTATGGATGTACAACAATTTCACAAAAATGATACTTTTAGTTAGTTTTATAAACGTAAAATGTAGTTAAAACTAATCCGATTTTTTTAAAGACGGATTTTTTTTAACAACGTAGTTTCTTTCAGTTTTAGTTAAATTTTTTTGTTAGTTTTCGTTAGCTACAATAATCTAGGTCAATATATATATATATATATATATATATATATATATATATATATATATATATATATATATATATATATATATCATAAATGACTTGAGTGACTGTGACAATGCAAATGCCTGACCATCTCCCATTTTTGTCCCTCCAACCAGAAGAGAAGAAAACAAAA